>NC_090733.1:21314355-21336855 GCF_036898095.1 Palaemon carinicauda | reverse complement strand
TGTTGAGTAGTATTCTCTAGGATCTTCTAATTCCTTGAGAAGTGAATTAGTAGCTCCTAGTTGGTTTTTTCTCTGAATCCATTTTCGTTCCCATAAACTTTTTCTTTTTGACACACTTATTTCTTCCTCCACTTCCTCTAAAATAGCAATTGCAATATCTTTTATTAGCCTTTTAGCTTTGCTGCGTTGCCTGTTCATCTTGCGACGCCTTACACACTAATGTACTCTACTTGACTGGTTGTGCGAACGAAATTGATCAGTTAAGTAGGAAAGTAGTAACTAAACTACTCGGCACTTGACTAAATTACTGGCATAGAGTGAACCAGGCTTAACTTTCTAATCTGATTCATGGTTCTAACATTTCAATGACCTATTTTCCATTCATTTTTTTTAGTATTTATAAACCGGGAGATTCTCAGCACTCCGCTACTTCAGGGACTATTATTATTACTATTATTGTTATTATTATTGTTATTATTATTATTATGATTTTTATTATTATTAATTGCTAAGCTACAACTCTACTTTGAAAATCAAAATGCTATAAGCTGAAGGGCTCCTAGAGGAAGAATAGCCATGCGAGGGAAGAAATATGGAAATAAAAAAAAGCTACAAGATAAGTAATTAACAATAAAAACACAATATATCAAGAACATTAACAACATTAAAATAAATTTTTCTTGAAAAGACTAAAAAAATAAATTTAAAAAATAAGAGGAAGAGAAATAAGACAGAATAGTGTGACCGAGTATACCCTAAAGCAAGAGAACTCTACCCAAAAACAGTGGAAAACCATGGTATAAAGGCTAGAGAACAATGGTTTGGTTTTGAAGAGTCCTCCTAGAAAACATGCTTACCATAGCTGAAAAGTATCTCCTACCCTTACAAAGAGGAAAATAACAATGGAACAATTACAGTGAAGTAGTTAACCCCTTCAGCTAAGAAGAACTATTTTGTATTCTCAGTGTTGTAAGGTGTTTGATAACAAAGAAAATTTTTCAAAGGTAGGCCAGACTATTCGGTGTATGAGTAAGCAAATGGAAAATGAACCATAACTAGAGAGAAGGATCCAATGTAGTACTGTCTGGCTAGTCAAAGGACCCAATAACTAGCTAGTGATAGTATCTCAATGGGTGGCTGGAACCCTGGAAAAACATGTGCGAGGCCCTCGTTCTCCACTACACTAATATATATATATATATATATATATATATGTGTGTGTGTGTATATATATATATATATATATATATATATATATATATATATATATATATATATATATATATATGTAAGTTAAGGGAGTAGTAAAAAATAGAGGGTTGGGCATGAATGTAAAGAGAGTTCTATATGAGAAAGTGATTGTACCAACTGTGATGTATGGATCGGAGTCGTGGGGAATGAAAGTGATGGAGAGACAGAAATTGAATGTGTTTAAGATGAAGTGTCTAAGGAGTATGGCTGGTGTATCTCGAGTAGATAGGGTTAGGAACGAAGTGGTGAGGGAGAGAACGGGTGTAAGAAATGAGTTAGCGGCTAGAGTGGATATGAATGTGTTGAGGTGGTTTGGCCATGTTGAGAGAATGGAAAATGGTTGTCTGCTAAAGAAGGTGATGAATGCAAGAGTTGATGGGAGAAGTACAAGAGAAAGGCCAAGGTTTGGGTGGATGGATGGTGTGAAGAAAGCTCTGGGTGATAGGAGGATAGATGTGAGAGAGGCAAGAGAGCGTGCTAGAAATAGGAATGAATGGCGAGCGATTGTGACGCAGTTCCAGTAGGCCCTGCTGCTTCCTCCGGTGCCTTAGATGACCGCGGAGGTAGCAGCAGTAGGGGAGTCAGCATTATGAAGCTTCATCTGTGGTGGAAATGTGGGAGGTTGGGCTGTGGCACCCTAGCAGTACCAGCTGAACTCGGTTGTGTCCCTGATTAGGCTGAAGGAACATAGAGAGTAGAGGTCCCCTTTTTGTTTTGTTTCATTGTTGGTGTCGGCTACCCCTCAAAGTTGGGGGAAGTGCCTTGGTATATGGATGGATGGATATATATATATATATATATATATATATATATATATATATATATATATATATACACACACATATAAATATAAATATATATATATATATATATATATATATATATATATATATATATATATATATATATATATATATATATATATGTGTGTGTGTGTGTGTGTGTGTGTGAGAGTGTATGTATATATATATATATATATATATATATATATATATATATATATATATATATATATATATATATATATATATATATACATATATATTCAATTTAGCCATATATCTATGATACATTAATGTTTGCATTCTCTTAACGACCTCGGGATCAGAGCTCCAGGCAAAATTACACAAAGGTAACAACTTTTGACCGGCTGGGAATCGAATCCTGGTCCAGGAAACTTGTATGAACAGTGCCATTCCATTTGGTAAACAAAATGAGATTATGAAAACTATAATATAACTTTTTCTGGAAATAAAAGTATATTATGAGATGGTCCTAGCAGAACTAATGTATGTATCAGAAACTTGGAGCCTCACTAAAGTCTTCGAACATTAACTAGTTACAACTCAAGAACTATGGAAAGAATAATGATGGGAATAACACTTAAAGACAGAAAAAGAGCAACATGGATACGAAAGCAAACTAAAGTAGAGCATATTATAACAACGTGTGAATAAATAAAATTGACATAGAGAGGACATATAATGAGATACTTTTTTTTTTTCCAAACAGAGTAGGATGATAGATAATAGATGGGCATTATGAATAATAGAGTTAGTCCTTGGAGACTGTAAAAGAAGCAGGGGAAGAAAGAGAAGACGTCAGATTGATTATCGAAGAAAGTTTGCCTGTGTGAACTGGCACAGAAAGACCACAAGCAAACGCAAACGGAAGTACATGTCTGAGGCCTGTGTTCTGCAGTGGACTAGTAACGTCGGAATATATATATATATATATATATATATATATATATATATATATATATATATATATATATATATATACCTATATATATATATATATATACATATATATATATATACATATATATATATTATTTATATAAGTATATATATATATATATATATATATATATATATATATATATATATATATATATATATATTAGGTAAAGAAATAAGAAACATCCGGAAAGGTTCCGTACCCATATTTTATCATATCTAAAGGCAATTGGTTTAATGGTGGAGAAGGAAAATAGGGCTGGCTGATTGACAGGTAGATCGACTTAAGTTGGAAAAATTAGTATTTTGTTGATAATTATTTATCCACCGATCTCTCTCTCTCTCTCTCTCTCTCTCTCTCTCTCTCTCTCTCTCTCTCTCTCTCTCTCTCTCTCTCAGAACACAGTTTTGTTTAAGTGGTGAGACGAAGAAGACCTAATAATATTTAATTTCATTTCAAAATTTGACTTCATTTGCACCTTAATGATTATTTTTTCTTTGTTATTTAAATAGACAGGACTAGATTTGGAGTACTCAGCATTGACATCAATATCACGACCTTTGTTTTCTTTATAATATATAAAAATTGCTAGCATTATTGTGTCGTTGATAAGGTAATGACCTAGGATTCTTTTGTTACTCTAATTAACGCCATATTGTTGCACTGCTCTCCAGAACGAAGACAAAGCCATTTTTCTGGTAAACATTTTTATTTTACCTAACTGGCTATTTGTTTTTTATATTCATTGCATTGAAAGAAAAAATTTAATAGATTAAGCGTGGATTATGTACACGAGTATAAAAGCAGCCTAATTATCTGAACATCTTTATGGAATATACGAGGGCATCGAACGTGTTTCTTTCTGTGTGTGTGTGTGTGAGAGAGAGAGAGAGAGAGAGAGAGAGAGAGAGAGAGAGAGAGAGAGAGAGAGAGAGAGGAGAGAGAGAGAGAGAGAGTCCCATACTTCCAAAAATTATATTGGGTATTCTACAATAATTATTCATAATTATATATTTGCCAATATAAAACTATAAAAAAATGGGAAAACTCCCACAAATGAACAATAGACATTAATGGCAGTTAGTAAGCGATTCATTGATATTAAAATCAATTATCTTGAGCATCATATATAGTGTTACAAACAACACATGAAATTGCGGTCAGTAAAATTGACTGAAGCAGTAATAGTGCATTACTATGAACATCATAAGAAATATTACTGGCTGTAATAAACAGAATATATTAAAAACTTTACAAAATACATATGATACAGAAACTAAACTACTCCGACTAAGAAACCATCGGGGAGGAATATTAACTTCTACATTATTTATTGCTATCGTATCGATATGTATCATCTAATAACGGGTTTATTTTATCCATCATCAAAAGACAGTAGTGCCAGCCAAAGCAATGTCAATAAATAAATTGAGTATAATGATTAGTAAACATTACATTAATCAGATAAATTGAAAATAATATTCTTAAGAGAGTATTTTGCTTGATTTTACTAGATACCTTATTGTATAATGCAGGGCCTCGGATACTAAACTGGCTGAAGCCTAGATTTGTTTTCGCCTGTCAACATACAGTTTCTCTTTGCCGGGTCAAAAAGCCATTAACAGTGTGTACTGTTGGAAAATTATATAACCGCTCGGGAGTTATTTTCGTATCGTTTTGAATACCAAGTTACGAACATCATCATCATCCTATCCTCCTACACCTATTGAAGCAAAGTGCCTCGATAGGTTTCGAGTGTCGTCTCTATCTTGAGATTTCAAATCAATACTTCCCCATTATTCCTCTTTTACTTCACGTTTCATAGTCCTCAGCCATGTAGGCCTGGTACTTCCAACTCTTCTAGTGCCTTGTGGAGCCCAGTTGAAAGTTTGGTGAACTATTCTTTCTTGGGGATTGTAAAGAGCATGCCCAAACCATCTCCATCTACCCCTCACCATGATCTCATCCACATATGGCACTCGGGTAATCTCTCTCATAGTTTTATTTCTAACCTGTCCTACCATTTAACTCTTTTTATTCTTCTGAGAGCTTTATTCTTAAACCTGCTAAATCTGTTGGATATTTTTTTATTGTCATACCACGACTATGTCCATAGACTAACACCGATCTCGCTAAACTCATATATGGCTTAATTGTTTATATGTGATTTCATGCTATTTGATTTCCTAATTTTACTTAACCTAAGTTAAGTAAGATATAAATATCGAAACTATATTCATCTTCTATCCTTAATCATTCTAGTTGTTTGAGGTGGGGGGATATGTGGTAATTTTTTTTTCCGGAAGACAATATTTTGTAGTTTTTGGATCCTTTTCATCTGCGTACGGCCAGTGATTCCCAGAACTCTTAAACAATAATTGATGATACTCGTAGCCAGCGACTGAACGACCACCCTAAGTGCGGAAGATTCCAAAGGATTCTTTTACTGTAATCAAACCGATCATAGTACACATCCCTATCTTATAAATTTCACCTATGTGCGTTTCGAATATCATACATCTGTCAAAATTAACACCTAGAATTTTCACTGCTTTCGTGGGTTTGATTATATTTCCATAAATAATCTATTTGCACGCTGTCTCCATTTTCTGATATATATTGTCTGGATGCCATTAAAAGGAACTCTTTTTCTTTTTATTATGAAACAAATACTTTGCTAAGAAATAGCATTTGTCCCTGTGAAGAATGTGTTTGGCCTTATGAATAAGGTCGTCTAATTAATTAAGGTTTCCTTCTACGAAAATCTGGGTGTCATCGGCGTATTGGATGATCAAACAATCGGTTAGCGATTTACTAAATCATTGACATACATTACAAAGAGTATTGGGCCAAGAATACAACCCATAGGTACGCCAAACTAAATTTTTTTTTGAGAGGAGACAGTTCGACCTAATCTAACAGAATGTGATCTGTAATGTAAATAACTTATAAACCAGCATGGGTCAATACTCACTGATGTACATATATTAAATACTATAGTATGGTTCACGCTATCAAAAGCTTTTGAAAGGTCGAGTAAAAGGGAAACTAATACTTTTCTATGATTTATATTTTTGTAAATTATATCTGATATTTTTAATAGAACCGTTTCTGTTGATAACTTTATCTGAGATTAGGTTATTTGTTTCCAGAAATTCAGTTAACTGAATAGCAATTATCTCTTCTAGCACCTTCGTTAATATTAGTAACAAGGTAATAAAGATATAGGATGGAAGTTAGAGGCATCCTCCGTATCACCACTGTTGAAAACAGGAATTACATGAGGAATTTTTTCACAATTCATGATAATGTCAATTATACTGTAAGGTTAATTGCTATAATGTATAGTCCATCCCTAGTAAAAAAAAAAAAAAAAAGGTCAAAGCGATCATATCCAAATTAATTTGTATTTCTAAGAGTTTTAATAACTGAAATAACACTATTAAAATCAATTGGTATTGGACTAAAACTATCGAACTCTCTAAATGGATTGTTAAATTCCGTTTCAGTAGGAATATTACTTCTACTCAACTCCTCCTCGGTCTTTTCAAAGTTTTTTCCTAACTTATGCAAAATAAAAAAGAAAAAAAAAATGTTAAAATTCTCAGCCTTAGCTTGTACAATAGTCAATTCAAACAATAACATCGAATTCATATGTTTGTTTTCCATAGAGAAACCTTTTTTTTTTTTTTTTTTGCAGAAACTTTTCCTGTAGCATTTTGAAATTTATCTTCATAATACTGTTTTCAACTGCAAGCCACTTGCAAATTAACTTCTTCCTTGAGGTCTTTATTTTTCTCAGTGGGATGTTTAAAGGTTTGTTTCTTAACTTTCTTTTTATTTTATCTTTTCCTTTCATAGTCTGTTTTATATCCTCTATCATCCACGTCGCCGGAGGACTATTAATTTCGTTGGTTACTTCCGGAGCACGTTAAATAAACACAGTGATTCAAATTTCTACTTGGTTAGTTTTTTTTTTTTTTTTCATCTAATATGTTTACATTTTTCATAAAGGGGAGTGCAGAGAATGTAAGGGGAATAATATTCCAATCATCTGAACGTTTAAAAGTAGCTTTTATTTTTGGCTTACGAATATCCAAACGAGTTAAAATTTTCTCGTGATCTGCTGCAGATCTTGAAATAACATCAAAATTTGTTACTATACGTTTAGCCTTGGTTATTACGATATTCAGTGAAGACGCTGATGTTGAAGTTATTCTAGTCTGTTTTTCTATTATCTGGTCAAAATTTAATTCCATAATCAGTTTAATCATATTATTCGCGTTCTTTAGCAGATAATCATTAAAATTCCGAAAAATAAAAACACGCTTATTACGTGAAATTATTCCCTAAAGAATATATGAAATTTAAAGAGATGTTACTGGGGCTTTCGGTGGCGATATAAGCAGCCCATAATGAAAGAAGGAAACTTATGATGCTGCACAGAGATCCACTTATCTTCCACAACCTCACATTTTTTTCAGTCTTTAACCTATTTCGGTGACTTTCAAATACTTCTTAACAAATACACATGCCCCTCCACCTCGACCATAATCCTGACGGTAGATATAATAAAAGGGGGCATTAATAAAGGCATTTTTTATATTATTGTATAAAATGTTTCGCGTACACAAAGGATACCAATGTTTAGGCTATTTAACATAAATTTTATTTCAAGTTCACGACATAAGGATTGCGCATTTATATAGACAACAGTTAACAAATCATTAAAATTGGGAGAAATCGTTTCGTTGGCACTATCTTTGTGGCCAGGCATAGTAATTACGATTATTGTTTACACAACTTACTCCTATGACAATATTCGTAATATACATTATATGCTTGTTTGTGATGAAATCTACAGTTCGCGTGTTGGTGAATAGATTCACCACAGTTATAGCAACCATACCTAGTACTTCCAGTATAAATTTCTTGATGGTTATTATCATTATTTATTCTTTTCTTTCTATTACCATAACCTAATCGACTGTTATTATTACTCCCAGAATGCATTTGGGGGTTGTCATGCACTTTTCGCAAGAAGTTTTCTCTCCCAGAGTACGTACTTCTGTTTTCTTGAAACTTTGTTATATTTCTTGTTGTTTTCATCCGATTGAGCAAATACTCCACAAGTTCGTCTCTTAAAGTATTAGATCTAAAATTAGTTTTAAAAAAAAAACTAAATTTTATTAGATAAATAAAGTTATCTTAGCATACAAAGGAAATAAAATCTAAAAATCTAGCAGAGCAAACTCTAAGTAAATAATAGCCTTTATCATTTTGCCGTTTGTAACAGGTCACATCAGTATCGTCAGTTCCTATCCTGTAAAAAGGCTTGTGTTTTAATCAATATAACTCCATTTCTAAAGGTTAAAGGTGTCTGGTTTCAATTCTAGTTTCATCAGAACGTCATCCGGGCAAGCCCAAACCCCCACTGTGGTGCCCAATCACAGCAGTGGCCTCCCCAGTAAACAGCTTAACCTCACGGTCCCGGGCCGGGATCGATCTGCTGCCATGCGATTACTAGACAAACACGTTACCACTGTACTAGCATTTTGATATTATATTCATTTATTCTTTCAGGTAGACTATTTGTTTTTACAGTTGGAATAAGCTCGCACACCTTCACCCCAAGTTCGTGATTTTTCTCTTTGTGTTATACAATAATATTGCCTAGATTTTCAATAATTCCCTTCACAGTAACGTCCTTAACGAGCAGATTTGAGTTCCACAGTCCATGACGCATTCGCTCGGTGGATGGTCTAGTTTTCCCATTATCCAGGATTTTAGTAGATCCATATTTGCTTCTGGTAGGGTTCTTATCATGATATCACCCTGAAGATCTTTAGACTTTACTTCTTTTATGCAGAAAATCCCAATTAATAATACATTTATTTCAATTACTGAGGGGGCATTTGCTTCATAGGCGTGAGATCGATTCTTATTTTGTAAGCTTTCTTGTGAATGTTTTATTTTTTCGTCAGTAAGGCACAATTTAGTTCTTAACTCTTCAATAATTCTCTCCATATAAGCTAAAATCTTATATATAACATAAACGTTGTCTTTGTCCCTCAAACCTATGGCATAACTGTGTCAGCTTTGATATATGAATTACGATACTTCTCCTGACTGAGACCAAGAAATGACTGGGTATCTTTAGTGTTTTTATAATACTCCAGTAATTTGCCAATTAGGTTACCTTTATTCCTCCAGATACCTGTAAGTCTTGGTCAATTGCAGTACTTTTTTAGTTGGCTTTCTCGATATCTGGATAGTTATTGCAGTGAAAGACTAATAAGTGACGAAAGAGATAGATTGCCTCTCTCTCTATGCTTCCTCTCATTTCTTCTCTTGCTTCATTAGAAATATATGGATACATATTTGATATTTTATTTTATTATTTCAAAAAAATAATATCAACTTTCTTATGTAGCCAGAACATCCAAAATATAGGCACGGCAATTTTAAAGAGATGAGAAACATCACCTTTTTAGGCATAGAGAGAGAGAGAGAGAGAGAGAGAGAGAGAGAGAGAGAGAGAGAGAGAGAGGTAGTATTGGAGGAAAGTTGCTTATGGGTATTATCCATACAGAAAAACAGTACTGTTTTTCACGATATCTGTCCCGATCCAGGCTTTGTAAACATTCTGATCTACCCCTAATCTGGCAGCAAGTCCAGAATCCGGGAAACGTGCAATCATGCTGTTTGTGTCGGATTCTTCATTGATCACTTTATTCCCAAAGAGACAATTGTGATGATGGCAAGTCCTTTCACTTATGATGCATAACATTCTCATAGGATAACCTTCGTAAGGCTGCTCACGTGAACAATATACGCCTACTGTACATCACAGTTTCGTTCACTTATGATGTATAAATAGATTTTTCAATGAAATTATTATTATTATTATTATTATTATTATTATTATTATTATTATTATTTTATGGTTTTATTTTTGTAACTGATCCTTTAAGTTGCAGGGCTGATAGAGGTATAAGGACATCAAAATCTTAGGAATCTCATTGAAATTGAAAATTACTTCTCTTATACATTGATGAATTTTAAATATTAGACGTTCTTATCAATAAAAGGAAATTATAATTCATTAGAAATTTCTATATATCGTAAGGTTATTTCACCAGGATTTCAGTATAATAAAATGAATAATAAATTTGAAGAAAAAGATATTTGCAAATATTTGCAGCTCTTCAAAATTGCATAAACTGAGGTAGTTGTATCTTCTAGATTCTTAGTCAATTGTATCTTATGACAATAAAGATCATAATAATAATTGTTGGTAAGTGACAGTTTCCTAATTATATACGCTTTGTGTTTTCAAGCATTTTTTTCTTTTTTTATAATTGCTTATAATTAACTTATTTGCGGCCAACATTAGTATCTAAACCTGCCGGATATTACCAATTTTAAACGAACTAAAAACCAGTTATTGTGACACATCTGAATAAAACGACGTAACTGTTAGACCAATAACTCTTGCCTCGGAATAGTTCAGGTGACAAACATAAAAACAAATTCTTTTCGCGATAATCCGAAGTATGGTCAACTGGAAGCAAATTAGAATATAACAGTCACAAGGGGTCCTAATGCTTTTTCTTTTCATGCCTCGTATACACGTTGCTATTTGAGTTATCTACTGGAATCTTTATGGGATTACGTTCGTTTTTCAAATCATCGTCAACGAGTTTCACGTTATTTTTTTTTCTCTCTTTTGATTGGAGAAAAGCAACTTTCCTATTATTGTTTATAGGGGAAAATGAGAGACATGTTTTTTTCTTTCATGACATCAAATAATCAATCAACATTCACAATAATATTTTGTATCTAACATTAGGAACATGGTAATTCTAATGAGAATTTTACTAATTGTATGGCAAAAAAAAAACAAAGGAAATTTACAATACTCAAACTTTTAACAAAATAGATTGATTGTTCGTCCGTTTTTAGTACATGTAAGGCAAGAGTCCTCAGCAATTATCAAAGTCTTCTCATTCTGCTTCTTTTCCCATTGACCCTAAAGATCTTTATTAAGGTCTTTTCTGAAATGAATGAAAGAAATGCAATAAACGGAAACTAGCAATAGAGCCCTTAATAAAAAAGATTTTATTGTTAACCTACTTTAATTTCTATATAATTGCGAAACTTGTAAAACAAGGGCAGTGTTATCAAGTACAAAAGGTACAATATTCCTCCCAAACGACCACTTTGTTTACCTACAGAATGATGGGAGCTGAATTTATTGTCCCAGCAGATCCATCCAATACAATATCTCCATAAGGGAACCCTCTTTAGAGAAGGTTGGATTTAGTGCATAATTCTTCTCCTGATCCTTTCCAATATCAGAGAGAGAGAGAGAGAGAGAGAGAGAGAGAGAGAGAGAGAGAGAGAGAGAGAGAGAGAGAGAGTTTAATTATAGGTTATGCAAAATAACTGGATATTTACCTGAAAACGATTCAATGACTTTTGCAGCTGTACTGTAGTTCACGTTTTGCATAACGTGTATATATTGTATTGGTCATACCTACTCCAATAATTTGATTGAGCGCTGAAAAAATACTTAGGTTAATAAGGAACTGTATGAAAAGGATATCATTATTGTCATTATTATCAATATTATTATTAACATTACCGTTATTTTTCAGAAAGGGTAATGATATCATTACAATACTAAAGATTACGATGGTTGTAATCATCACGTCTACTAGTGGGGCCCCTCTTGGAAATCTCACTCGAATAAGAAATTGTAGGGCGTTCAGTAATACAATCCATGACATTTTTGTTTCCTCTACTTTTATTCCAATGAAGCTTTCGGGTACATTCCTTAACCCATCATCAGCTGCAAAAATAGTTTTTTTGGGCTCAAGCCATGTCGTCCTGATGGAAGTTCCTATAGGGTAGCTTCCTAGGGTATATTACAACTACGGCGATATTCCCAGAGAATTTACCTTAAGGTACCCAGAATTCTAACTCCTGGAGCGAATATCCCTAATGAAAGGGATATCGCGACATATCAGAGGACGTATTCTTGACACGCCACATGGCAATCTGCACCCCAAACAGAGATAACACATCGAGGGGTCAATTGGCAAGAAACGAAAACGGGAAAGAAAAAGGGGGAGCCGCTCCCAAGGCTCCCTCTTCTCCAGTTTCGTAAGCGTGCCTGGCGCCAATCCTGGCGCCATCTGTATTCCTTTTTGCGTAGCTTAACAACTCGGTGTTTTTTCCTGTGTTTCTCGCAAATCTTGGATTTATTCAGCTTTTCATGGCTTCTCCAACTTCGTCGGCCTCTGATAAGTTGAGTACCATTTCTTTTATGTATAAATGTAGGCTCTTGGTAAATTTTTAAGTGATTAATAGGATTAATCTTTGTTACAAGAGCCGTAGCCTACCGGAGGCGTCATGGACGCTGTCGCTCGCTAGGTATGAGTTTTAGTTAGCCAGAGCGACATTCCCGGTTGTTTTGCTTTAATAAATTTTAGCTATTTAGCGTTACATAGGATTTCCTTTCGTGCTTTAGTATTATTTTGGCGAAGTATTCGCCAACTCTGGCTTACGCTAGGCCATGTAGCCTAGTCGTTTGGTCCTAGTACTTTCTGCATGATTTTGGTTTTCCGAGTGTATTAAAATTTTATTGAAGCTTTAGGCGGTTTTTTATACATTTAAGATTATGTTGAATATTTCCAAGATAGTATACGAGTGAGTTTCGGTGATTTAGGTAATCGATTCTCTTGGTGCCTAGGCTAAGTTGCTTATGGAGCCTTAGTATACTTTCTCATACTCCCCGGTTGCTTTCTTTTCTTCGGAGAAGGTATGCAATCCCTTTCCCTCTGTTTAAGCCTTGGGCTTATCCCTAAGTGGTTTATCTGAATTAACTTTCGATAAAACTATACTGGGGTGTTACTGTACCTTCCTGTTCCAGTAAGTCTGGTTTCAGAGTGGGACAGAACAACAGAGTTTTTAGTCTGAGTCTGTGTTCGTCTGGCTTGGGGTAGAGTCTCCCTCGCTGGCCTGACACAGACATAGGAGGCTTAGCCTCCTTAGGTCACTACCGAAGGTTTCTGTACGAGATGATTCCTTCTTTTGTGATCTAGCAGACTAGTCCTTGTTGCTGTTCTCGGTAGGAGGATAAGATTCTTTCCCTGGGAGTAGCAACACCTTCCTTGCTTTGGTTCTTTGGGAGCTGGCAAGTATTGCTGGCCTCCCTCCTTGGATCTCCCTTAGGCTAAGATGAGTTTCCTTGGCTGCGGGTGATCTTTCACTAAAGCAAGGTTGGTAGGACCCTCTTTTGTCCCTTTCCCCTCTATCTCTGTAATGGCCTAGCCTTTACAGTACTGTACGTCATTCTACATCTGGACCTAGGATAGGTTAGGATGTGGAATTGACTCAGTCCTTTGCCGGCCGGCAGAGTCTGCCGGCCGGCAAGGGTCTTCTGCTTGAGTGCTGCCCGGACCTCCCTTGGTCCCTCATCCATGCCTGCCTGTGAGTCAGACGGCATTGGTCAGGAAGCCTGAATTAGATTCTCCCCTTCCTTATATGCACTCTTTCGGATTGCCGGGCTTGGAGGTTGTTTACGCTCTTATCCCGGCATCCATTCTGTTTTCTTCTAGTGCTGTACCCGACCCGGCTGCCGGCCTATGAGGCCGGCAGCCAGGCAGTCGTAGTCCTCTGGTTCTTTTGCTGCTGGCTGGCATCGGTTGTGTACCTTTGCCGGCCGGCTAATGTCAGCCCTTGTCTGCCGGTCGCCAGGAGTGTGGCCGGCAGCCGGGTGCTACCTTGTGTAGCCGACATGGGCTGTTGCCGGCCGGCACATGCATTTGAACCAGCGTTCTGCCGCCTTATAGCTGTTAAGTAGTATACTTTAAAGCTAGTTATGGTGTGTGCCGGCCGGCAAGTGCCGGCCGGCACATAACCTTCTATACTGTACCAGTATTCTTCAGTATAACATATACTGTAAGAGGAAAACTATAGTATAAGTTTTGGTACAGCACTGTGTGTTCTAACACTTTTGTGTTGTCTTGCACAGCCCTTTGCTGTTGCCTTACAGATAAGAAAGTGAGTTCTTTCTTGTCTATTATCCAGGATTTTAAAATCATTGCTTAGGTGTGAGCTACACCTGTTTCCTCTGGAAACTTTGCATTGGTTATTCTAGAAGAGATTAACCATTCGATTTTATTATCTGGAAGGCTGCAACAATTGGTTGTGAAGGAAACACAAGTGTGTGTCTTTCCTTTCTGAATTGTTATGCTAAACTGTGCATATCCAGTGATACGTAGTTCACTTGATACTCATGGAAATTTTTTCTCTTTGCAGGAGGTACGTCCGAAGTGCTTTCTGCAACGTCCGCAGTAAGAACTTCTGCGGACATGGATTATGTAGGAGGCACGCAGCATGCGCTGTCTCCAAGGGTGATCTCCGGTATTGGGACCCCCAGGTATGTACCGTGTGCTCTAACCTGATTACTGAAGCTTTTGATTCCCCTAGGACAGCGGAATCAAGGGATATAGCAAGGGGGAAGCTTCGCACCTGGGTAAGGGGCTTCCAGAAGAACACCTCTGGACCTTATCTTCCAAGTGAGAAGATGAGGGCTTACCTTTTCCCTAGGGCATCAGCTGATGCAGTGATTCCCCAGCCTCAAGAGGAGATCCCCCTAGTTCAGATCCAGGTGGATGCTGAAGTGGCGGTCGCCGTGCAAGACATCCAGTTGTACGACAGGATGTCAGGCGTGTCCGAGCGTCTGGAGGAAGACCTCCTGGCAGGAGGCCAGGATGAAGATCAAGCCCCAGACATTGTAGAGGAAGAAGCCAACGTGGTGTCGGCTGCTCCGGTTCTGATCCCTGAACCTATTCCCTCAACATCGTCCGCTCTCCCAGTAGAGCTGGGACAGGCCCTCTCCTCCATTGTTGGAATGATCCAACAAATGCAGAAGGAGAATATGGAGAAGGCGGCTGCAATGGAACTGCAAATGCAGAAGCTTGCAGCATCACGTGGGCCCCAGAAAAGGCTCAATGTGAAAGACCTTCCCTTGTGCTCAGATGTTAACCCGTGGAGATATGCTGAGCACATGCCGATGACGACTGGAATGATCGTCATGTTGGATAAGCTGGGTTCAGTTCCCCTTGAGGAAGTGGAATTCTGGCCCAGCAAAGGGTCATATCCGGACTGTTATGTCCGGTTGAGGAAGGAACCAGCTTCAAAGGAGGAGACAGAGCCGAAGGAGGTCATTGTGATGGACCATGCTAAGGCTCAAGCTTTGCTTTCATCTTCGATGAAAGAGAGGGGCTTCACGAACTCAAAGGTGGCTGCATTGAGTAAGAAGCTCCCTTCCTTTGTGTCCTCTCCTGCTAGAGCCTTCCCCTTTTTGCAGAAAGGGTTTGCGGCTGTATTTAAAGCAGTCGAGGCTGGCAAGCCTTGCCCCTCCCTGGAGGAGTGTAAACCCTTGTCGCTGGCCCTACCCATGGACCACAAAGACTGGAAGGACGTCCATCTTACCTTCTCAGTCGGGAAGTTGGAGGCTGATATTGCCGGACGTCAGTTCGGCGAGGACCTCCCTAAGCTGTCTGACTTTCTTTTGCGGAGAGAGCTCGAGACAAAAGAAAGACTGGCTGCCTCAATGTCTCTTCAGACTACTCTTGAGACGATGGCAAGTAACCACAAGGTCCATGAAATGTTCATGGTAGTGGCCAAGACTCATCTGGCCACAGTGACGAAGGATCTTTATAGCTTCGTCAGGGCGAGGAGAGCTTGTAGGGAGTTCGTTTTCACCTCGGCTACGGTGAGGCACGAGCCAAGGAAACTAATCTCCTCCAACATTTGGGGCAAAGACCTTTTCCCTACCGAATTGGTCAAAGAAGTTGTTGATAGGGCCGCCACGGAGAATAGAAACCTTCTCCAGAAGTGGGGCCTGGCTAACAAAAGAAAGTCTTCCCCGGATGAGGGTTCTCAACCAAAGAGGAATACTATGAGGACTAGGCTACCGTCTCGACCAGCCAAGCCTCTTAAACAGCAACAGTAACTGCAATTGCCATTGCCTTCAGTGCCCCAGTTGGTGGCACAAACCCCGACCACATTTCAGTGGGTACCCCAGGCCGTGTCGACACAGTCCACGGCATTCACCCCAACGTTCGAAGGGCAGTCTACTTCCTTTTTGAGCAAAGCCTAGAGGAGCAGCCAGAGGCTCGTCCAGGCGCCCCTCAAGGGGAAGGGGATTCAGGGGTGATCGCGGTCGGGGAGGCAAGACCTCAGGACGGCAGTCCAAGTGAGATGATGCCGGTAGGAGGGAGACTTCAGAATTTTCGGGATCGGTGGACCTTCGATCCCTGGGCCCACAGCCTACTCAAGAACGGACTGGGCTGGAGCTGGTACAGTACTCCACCCCCGTGCCCTCGGTTTTTCCAACACTCCACCCCCGTTCTGGAGGAGTACGTTCAAGAACTGTTGGAGAAAAAAGTGATCCGAAGGGTGAAGTCCATCAAATTCCAAGGGAGGCTGTTTTGTGTTCCCAAGAAAGACTCGGAAAAGCTCAGAGTCATTCTGGACTTGTCGCCACTCAACAAGTTCATAGTTAATTGCAATTCAAGATGCTAACACTGCAACACATAAGGACCTTACTGCCCAAGAGGGCATATTCCGTCTCCATAGACTTGTCGGACGCCTATTGGCACGTTCCAATCAACCGTCGACTCTCCCCCTACCTAGGGTTCAAGCTACAACGAAGACTATACGCCTTCAGAGCCATGCCATTCGGGCTAAATATAGCCCCAAGGATTTTCACGAAGCTTGCGAGCGTAGCTCTCAAACAATTACGCCTAAAGGGAATTCAGGTAGTAGCCTACCTGGACGACTGGTTGGTGTGGGCAGCATCCGAGACAGAATGCTTGCAAGCTTCCAGTCAAGTGATCCAGTTCCTAGAGTATCTAGGCTTCAAGATCAACAGAAAAAAGTCTCGACTTTCTCCATCTCAAAAGTTCCAGTGGCTGGGAATCCACTGGGACCTAATGTTACACCGTTTCTCCATCCCGGCGAAGAAAAGGAAGGAGATAGCGGGTTCTGTCAAGAGACTTCTAGATTCCGAAAGGATATCAAGACGTGAACAGGAGAGGGTACTGGGCTCTCTCCAGTTTGCTTCGGTGACAGACCCAGTGCTAAGAGCACAGCTAAACGATGCAACCGGAGTTTGGAGAAGTTATGCATCAAACGCGCGAAGAGATCTGAGAAGACCAGTTCCGCTTCGGCTACGTACTCTTCTCAGGCCTTGGTCCCAAGCCAGACATCTAAAGAAGTCGGTTCTTCTTCAGCCACCTCCCCCGTCGGTGACGATTCACTCAGACGCCTCGAAGGAGGGATGGGGAGGTCACTCTCATCGGAAAAAAGTCCAGGGGACTTGGTCCAAGCTATTCAAGACCTTTCACATAAACTTTCTAGAAGCTATGGCAGTGCTCCTTACCTTAAAGAAAGTCTCCCCGCGACTCTCGATCCACATAAGGTTGGTGATGGACAGCGAGGTAGTTGTGAGATGCTTGAATCGACAAGGATCAAGGTCACCACCTCTCAACCAGGTGATGTTGGCCATCTTCCGATTGGCGGAAAAGAAGAAGTGGTACCTGTCGGCAGTTCACCTTCAAGGAGTCCGCAATGTGACAGCGGACGCTCTATCCAGGTTCACACCGATAGTCGGAATGGTCCTTAGACGCAGGATCATTCTCCTTCATTCTGAATCAAGTCCCAGAACTGCAGATAAACCTCTTTGCGACGAAAGACAACAAGAAGTTGCCCCTGTATGTGTCCCCGTACGAGGACCCCTTAGCGGAAGCAGTGGACGCGATGTCCCTCAACTGGAACAGATGGTCCAGGATTTATCTGTTCCCTCCTCACAACCTTCTGTTGAGGGTCCTCAACAAACTGAGATCCTTCAAGGGGGTAGCGGTAATAGTGGCCCACAAGTGGCCGAACAGCGTGTGGTTCCCACTGGCATTGGAACTACGGCTGAAGTTTGTACCGCTACCAGATCCAGTTCTGACCCAGCGAGTCCAGAAGTCGACTGTCTGCGCTTCATTACAGAAAACCCGGACCCTGCAGCTCATGATTTTCTCTCCCTAGCGGTGAGAAAGCGTTTCGGGATTTCGAAAGCCAGCATAGACTTCCTAGAGGAATATAAGTGCAAATCTACTAGAAGGCAATATGAGTCATCTTGGAGAAAATGGGTGGCCTTTGTCAAGGCAAAGAATCCGCAGGAGATCTTGACAGACTTCTGCTTATCTTTCTTCATCCACCTCCATGGTCAAGGGTTGGCAGCTAACACGATTTCGGCGTGTAAGTCTGCTTTGACAAGACCCATTCTATATGCCTTCCAGGTCGACCTCGGTAACGAGATCTTTAATAAAGTTCCGAAAGCCTGTGCTAGGCTCAGACCTTCAGCACCTCCAAAGCCCATTTCATGGTCTTTAGACAAAGTTCTTCATTTCGCTTCTCTGTGGAGCAATGAGGAGGGTGCGTTAATGGATTTGACCCAAAAAGTTATTTTCCTATTTCCACTCGCGTCCGGGGCCAGGGTTAGAGAGATTGTAGCCCTCTCGAGAGAGGAAGGTCGGGTTCAGTTCCCGGATGGGGGAGAACTGAACCTGTTTCCGGATCCTACGTTTCTCACCAAGAATGAGTTACCCACCAACAGGTGGGGTCCCTGGAGAATCTGCCCTCTGAAAGAAGATGCATCTCTATGTCCAGTAGAATGCCTAAAGGTCTATCTTCATAGAACTTCAGACTTCAAGGGTGATCAACTATTCAGGGGAGAAACATCAGGCTCAAATTTATCACTGAATCAACTCAGGGCAAAAATCACATATTCTATTCGCAGAGCGGATCTTGACAGTACACCCGCAGGTCACGATCCGAGGAAAGTTGCTTCATCCTTAAATTTTCTTAATTGTATGGATTTTGAACATCTTCGTTCATACACTGGCTGGAAGTCTTCCAGAGTGTTCTTTCGCCACTATGCGAAGCAAGTGGAGCAACTTAAGAGTTCTGTGGTAGCAGTGGGTTGCGTCGTTAACCCTGCTGCTTAACTCTGCGAGGAACAGTGGTTTTAATTGGGACAATTAATTCCAGGGTGAGTGTGTAGTTACATACCGTGCTACAAACTAAGTGAGGGCACTGATGTGCCCACGTTGACTGTTCCACTTCCAAAGGTGAACCTAGCATAAGTGCAGACATGTGTGCCGAGCGTTTCTAACGCTAATGTAACTGATTAGTAATACAGACTTTTCTGACCTTCATACCTCGGTATGTTAAAAGTGGCACTAATGTTTGTCTTTCAGATAAACAAGTTTCTGTTTACTATCAGACTTATGCTTGAAGTTTTGGTTATCCTCTTCTTTTATATATATATATATATATATATATATATATATATATATATATATATATATATATATATATATATATATATATATATATATATACATATATATATATATATATATATATATATATATATATATATATATATATATATATATAGAATTGTTGTTAACCTGTCTGTTTATTGTCTATCAATAAACTTGTTCTTGAGAACCTTGCGTCTCCTTCACCTGTGTCAATTTATTGATATAATTGAGCATTCATTCTATGTATATTTATCTGGGATAATTCTATTAGATTGTTCCTGTATGCAAGCTATGTTGCATTGGTTTATGCTTTCCCTTAACGGGAGGACTCCGTCCCAGAAGGGGACGGTGGCGGTTTTACAAGTTTCCTCCTATGCGGATATAAACCTTTGTCCAATACAAGTATTGTGCGGAGAACTGGTCGATATTTCATATTGACGCAGTGGTTCTTTACAAACTATGCTTTACTTAATATAGGGTGAGACCACTATATTAGCTTGCCTGGTATTCATACATAGGTATATGTACTCTTCGAGACTTTTCCAGAGTCTAGTAGGACTCTTCCCTGTAGGGGGCAGGAAGCTCTAACATGGTTTATGTTAGTTGAAAAGATGTATAACGGTAATATCTTATGTCTCTAGGTCTAGTCGACCGGGAAAAATTACCTCCGGGGAGTACGGCACGTTCTGAGAATCCACAGATACAGTAATGCTCTGGTATACTTCCATCAGGACGACATGGCTTGAGCCCAAAAAACGGATTTTGAGCGAAGCGAAAAATCTATATTTGGGTGAGATGGCCATGTCGTCCTGATGGACCCGCCCTTGCCTTTCTATGAAAGGGCTGTAGGAACCCTCCCTACATACAGTATCTGTAGCACTTCGTGTACGCTACAAGGAATACAGATGGCGTCAGGATTGGCGCCAGGCACGCTTACGAAACTGGAGAAGAGGGAGCCTTGGGAGCGGCTCCCCCTTTTTCTTTCCCGTTTTCGTTTCTTGCCAATTAACCCCTCGATGTGTTATCTCTGTTTGCGGTGCAGATTGCCATGTGGCGTGTCAAGAATACGTCCTCTGATATGTCGCGATATCCCTTTCATTAGGGATATTCGCTCCAGGAGTTAGAATTCTGGGTACCTTAAGGTAAATTCTCTGGGTATATCGCCGTAGTTGTAATATACCCTAGGAAGCTACCCTATAGGAACTTCCATCAGGACGACATGGCCATCTCACCCAAAAATAGATTTTTCACTTCGCTCAAAATCCGTTTTTTATTTACTTTAACAAATACTTATAATATTCATATACATAGCGAACAGAGAAAAGTAGAAAACATTACATCGAAAGCCGTTCTACAAAGAGTGGCAAACAACGCTATTTCTCAACGAACTTCGAGCGAAAAGGAAAGACCAGAGTGTACAACAAAGAGTGCTTTTATAGTGTCATGATACTGTAAAAAACAGATTAGGTTTTTTAGATTTTAATCATATTCGATTTTTTGTACTTAAAAATGTTGAGAAATATAAAGATAATGTTATGTTAACACATGCCAAAAAGTTATTTTTTCTAGGGGGATTTTATAAACCCCCGACAGTTGATGTAAATAAAGCAGTGTATAACTGTTCAGATAGGCTCTTGAGTAGGAGGGAGAAAGAGTTATTATCGTTAGGGTTAGAACAATTTTGTTCCTTATGTTAAAGGGTTTCATTGGCAATTGTCTTTTGAATTGTTTGTTGATAAACTTCAAGTTAGACCGCAAAAACAAGGTGAAACGAAAGAAGTACTTTATAGTCAAATGAGACAATTATATGGTAATGTCATAAGCAAACAAAGATCTGAGAACAGAACGAGATTCTTTCATAAAGACGACATACAAATCTTAAAGAGGTTGGGAAAAGATGAAAATTTGATCATATGTAAACCGGATAAAGGAAAAGGAGCAGTTATAATGAACAAATCAAACTATTTAAAGAAGGTAAAGGAGGTACTTGAAAAGGATAATACTTTTGAAAAGGTAAATGTAGATGACCCACTCAAACATACGATATTGCTCGAAGATAGACATAACAGAAATTTAAGAAAATGGCAATCAAAGGGAATTATAACAGAAAAAGAATATAAAGAGGTATATGCAACAGGTACAAGGCCGGGAATTTTATATGGATTGCCTAAGGTACACAAAGAAAATATCCCTATTAGACCAGGAATGTCAGCTAGAAAAATACCATTGTACGCTTTCTCAAAGTTCCTAATACAATTCATAGAAAACTTTACTTTTAACGAGTATACTTTAAAAAACAGCATGCAGCTTATAGATGACTTAAAGAATATACAGGTAAATAGTGATAACTATATGGTCAGCTACGACATAGATTCCCTTTACACTAATGAGCCAGTTGAAGAAACAATTATCATAATACTTGAACAAATAAATGACGAAAATATGGTAAGGTGTGTAGATAAAGAACTCAAACAAATGTTGAAAAAGCAATAGATAACAGCTACTTCAAGTTCAATGACGAGTACTATAAACAGAAATATGGGTCAGCAATGGGACAACCTCTTAGTGCACCCCTAGCAAATGTCTTTCTGTGTTATTACGAAAAGAAATGGTTAGAACAATGTCCAATAGATTTTAAGCCTATATTTTACGGACGGTATGTGGATGACACATATATAATATTTAAAAAAAAAGAGCAGGCTGAAAATTTTTTTACTTATTTAAATTCTAAACATCCTAAGATAAATTTCACGAAAGAAGAAGAAGAAAACCATAAATTACCATTCTTAGATATAATGTTAGAAAGAGAACAAAGTACTATTAATACTGCAGTATTCAGAAAGAAAACTTATACTGGAGTAGGCCTCCATTTCACCAGTTTTACATTTCATCGATTTAAACTGAATGCCTTTTCAACTTTTCTATACAGAGTATGGAGAATCTCTAAAAAATATATCAAATTTAATATAGAAATAGAATTTTTACGTACTTTTTTTTTTTTTTGAATAATGGATACCCAGCTGAAATATTTAATAGTCAATTAAAGAGGTTCTTAAACAACATCTTCATACAAAATCCCATTACAAGTACTGTAGAAAAAGTGACTGTA
>NC_090733.1:21306855-21309355 GCF_036898095.1 Palaemon carinicauda | reverse complement strand
TGTTTGATAGGGCTTGCCTCCCCTACATCAACATCATGTTCTGAAATGTTAGTTCGTCCTGGTACATCCTGAAATAAATCTTTATAATCATTAATTAACAGGGTTAAGGACGTTGCTTTGTCCTTTTCCAGGTGCTGAAATTTAACATCAAGGTTATTAAGAATACTTGAATTGTTGGACAGACCATCAGGTCCCACAGATAACTTAATGTCTACCATAGGATCTACTTCTACTTCTACCAGTGACACTGGTTTTACATCTACCTCTACTTCTCTACTAGCAAAAGGTTTTAACATATTAATGTGACAAATTTGGGTTTTTCGACGTCTTTCAGGAGTCTCAATAAGGTAATTTACATCATTTAGTTTCTTGAGTACCTTCCACGGACCCGAGAAACGAGCCTTGAGTGGATTCCCAGGCATGGGAAGCAGTACCAAGACCCTGTCTCCTGGATCAAAATGTCTCATCTGGGTACCAACGTCATAATTTGTTTTCATAGTAGTTTGAGCCTTTGTTAAATTTTCCCGGGCAAAGGTCCAAGCTCTATGAAGTTTCTCCTGTAAATTAGATAAATAGTCTAATACATTCATATCTGGGGTTTCTCCCTCCCAGTGTTCCCTCACAACATCCAATGGACCACGAACACAATGTCCAAATATAAGCTGAAAAGGAGAGAAACCCAAAGTCTCATTAGGTGTTGACCTGATTGCAAATAAAGCATAAGGGATCTCTTTATCCCATTCACAACCTGTTTCCAAACAAAATTTTCTTAAGATAGATTTAAGAGTTTGGTGGAATCGCTCCACTTGGCCCTGACTTTCAGGGTGATAAGGGGAAGAAGTAACATGGTTAATCCCTAACTCATTCATTTTTCGCTTAAAGTACCTACTTGTAAAATTCGTACCACAGTCACTTTGAATAATTTTGGGAATACCAAATCTCGTAAAGAAGCCAACCAGTGCCTCGACAATTTTCTCCCCTCTAATACTCCGCAGTGGGACAGCCTCAGGGAATCGTGACATCCTATCAACCATAGTCAAAATATATTCATGTCCCCCGCGTGTCCGCGGTAAAGGACCTACCACATCAATAATCACCTCCCTGAAAGGTTCCCCCACTGACGGAATAGGAATTAAAGGAGCTTTTGGAATTTTCTGATTTGGCTTCCCCACGAGTTGACATACTTTACAAGATAATACGTGTCTCTTTACATCACGGCGCATTCCAGGCCAGAAAAAATGTTCAGAGAGTTTTTGGAATGTCTTCCTGACCCCGAAATGTCCTGCAAGGTTATTCTCATGTGCTAAAATTAACAACTTAGAACGGTATCGTTCTGGAATTACCAATTGTTTCCTAACCTCAGCCTGATCAGCAGGTGCATTAACTGACCTACTGACTCTGTACACCAAACCTTCTTCTTTAAGAAAAACGGGTTTTGATAAATCATCAACATCAACATCAAAATTAGAATCATCAAAATTGGAAAACTCATTTACTTGGGCTTCTTTTAAAGCCTCAACATCCCATTCAACATCATTAAACAAAATATTTTCACTACTACTATTACTACAACTACTCGTCATCAGGTCAGTCGTCTGTCCATTAATATCATCAAAGTTTAAATTAACATTATCGAGATTAATCTCTCGAGCACGAGAACGAGTAATAACCGAGGTAGGTTCACATACAGAAACATCTAAATACCTATCATCCTCTAACTCTGTAACACTCAAAATTGGGAAATAATTTGCTTCGTCATGCAACCCCAAATCATTAGCAAATAACATGTCAATACCGGGAAGGGGTAAACTGTCGACAATTGCCAGTTTTACCGTTCCCTTGTAATACTCAGTTTCTAGATACATTTTTTCGAGAGGATAGGAGGCAATAGTATCAGGAAATCCTCCAAGAACTACAAAATCAGTATTTGAAAATTTAAACCCACTAGGTACAGACTTTTTTAAGATTAAAGATTATGCTGCACCAGTGTCACGATGAATCTTAATACTACGTCCTATTCGTTTGTCAACATCAGTAAAGATAGTTCCATTCGATATGTACCTTTCAAATTTTAGTCACTTGCTTTCGTTTGATACCTCTTTCTTTGAAGATTTCTCAGCAGAAACAATATTAACAGCCTCCTTATTCCTTTCCAAGTAATTTTTCATAGCAAAGCAATTCGCTTTTATATGACCCTTCCTATTACACCAATAACACCTTAAACTAGACTCTTGTGATTCTCTACGTTCACTACCACCACCAGACCTACTACTGTTCACGTAACTACGCGATTCTACACTTCCGTTTTTACTGCTATCTACGTTACGGTTAACACCTTTATTTTGATCAAAATCAGTAGGCCTTTTCTGATAAGGTTTTCCCTGGTGGAAATTTCCATTACGGGGAGAAAACTTTTTGGAAAAATCTTTTACCAAGTCTTGCCTATGTGCAAGGGAGTACTCATCGGAAGCAATTGCCACCTCCTGTAAAGAATCAATCT
>NC_090733.1:21296855-21301855 GCF_036898095.1 Palaemon carinicauda | reverse complement strand
AACAATAAAAGCATTCAAGAGAAAGGTTAAAAAAGGTTATGGGATTAAGGGAATGTAGTGGCTGAGCCCTCACCTACTACTGCACTCGCTGCTACGAATGGTCCCAGGGTGTAGCAGTTCTCGTAAAGAGACTGGACATCTTTAAGATAAAATGATGCAAACACTGACTTGCTCCTCCAATAGGTTGCATCCATTATGCTCTGCAGAGAACGGTTTTTATTAAAGGCCATCGAAGTAGCTACGGCTCTTACTTCGTGGGTCCTTACCTTCAGCAACGCAAGGTCTTCCTCCTTTAAGTGAGAATGGGCTTCTCTAATCAGAAGCCTTATATAATACGAAACCCCGTTCTTGGACATGGGCCTCGAAGGTTTCTTGATGGCACACCATAAGGCTTCTGACTGTCCTCGAATAGGTTTAGACCTATTAAGATAATACTTGAGAGCTCTGACAGGGCAAAGAACTCTCTCTAGTTCGTTACCTACCATGTTGGAGAGGCTAGGTATTTCAAACGATCTAGGCCAAGGACGTGAAGGAAGTTCGTTCTTAGCTAAGAATCCGAGCTGAAAAGAACATGTTGCAGATTCGGTCGTGAAACCAATGTTCTTGCTGAAGGCATGAACCTCACTGACTCTCTTAGCTGTTGCAAGGCAGACGAGAAAAAGAGTCTTGAGGGTAAGGTCCTTGAAGGAAGCTGACTGGAGAGGTTCGAACCTAGGTGACATAAGGAACCTTAAGACTACGTCTAGGTTCCAGCCTGGAGTGGATAGACGACGCTCTTTAGAAGTCTCAAAAGACTTAAGGATGTCTTGAAGGTCCTTGTTGGAAGAAAGGTCCAAACCTCTGTGGCGGAGAACTGAAGCCAACATACTCCTGTACCCTTTAATCGTAGGGGCTGAAAGGGATCTCTCATTCCTAAGATGTAATAGGAAGTCAGCTATTTGGGTCACAGAGGTATTGGTAGAGGATACTGCATTGGCTCTACACCAGCTCCGGAAGACTTCCCACTTAGATTGGTAGACTCTACGAGTGGAAACCCTTCTTGCTCTGGCAATCGCGCTGGCTGCCTCCTTCGAAAAGCCTCTAGCTCTAGCGAATCTTTCGACAGTCTGAAGGCAGTCAGCCGAAGAGCGTGGAGGTTTGGGTGCAACCTGTCTACGTGAGGTTGACGTAGAAGGTCCACTCTTAGAGGTAGAGTCCTGGGGACGTCGACTAGCCATTGAAGTACCTCTGTGAACCATTCTCTTGCAGGCCAAAGGGGAGCAACCAGCGTCAGCCGTGTCCCTTCGTGCGAGATGAACTTCTGAAGGACTTTGTTTATTATCTTGAACGGTGGAAATGCGTAAAGGTCGAGATGGGACCAGTTCAGCAGAAAAGCATCCACATGAACTGCTGCAGGGTCTGGAACTGGGGAACAGTACAGCGGAAGTCTCTTGGTCATGGAGGTGGCAAACAGATCTATGGTAGGTTGACCCCACAAGGTCCAAAGTCTGTTGCACACACTCTTGTGGAGGGTCCATTCCGTGGGAATGACCTGATTCCTTCTGCTTAGGCGATCTGCTGAGACGTTCATGTTGCCCTGAATGAACCTCGTGACTAAAGTGAGGTTTTGACTTCTTGACCAAATGAGGAGGTCCCTTGCGATCTCGTATAGGCTCCTCGAATGGGTCCCTCCTTGCTTGGAGATGTAAGCCAAGGCTGTGGTGTTGTCTGAGTTCACCTCTACCACCTTGCCTAGCAGGAGGGACTTGAAGTTCAGCAGGGCTAAATGAACTGCTAGTAGCTCCTTGCAGTTGATGTGGAGCGTTCCCTGTTCCTCGTTCCACGTTCCCGAGCATTCCCGTCCGTTCAAGGTCGCACCCCAGCCCGAGTCCGATGCATCTGAGAAGAGATGAAGATTGGGGGTCTGAATAGCCAACGATAGGCCCTCCCTGAGAAGGAGATTGGTCTTCCACCACAAGAGAGTGGTCTTCATCTCCTTGGTGACTGGGATAGAGACTGCTTCGAGAGTCAAACCCTTGTCCCAATGAGCTGCAAGATGGAATTGAAGAGGGCGGAGGTGGAGTCTCCCTAGCTCGACGAACAGGGCCAGCGATGAAAGGGTCCCTGTGAGACTCATCCACTGTCTCACCGAGCAACTGCTCCTCTTCAGCATGCTCATGATGCAATCTAGGGCTTGGCTTATCCTTGGGGTCGATGGAAAAGCCCGAAAATCCTGACTCCGAATCTCCATTCCCAGGTACACAATGGATTGGGAGGGAATGAGCTGAGACTTTTCTATGTTGACTAACAGACCCAGTTCTCTGATTAAGTCCAAAGTCCAGTTGAGACTCTCCAGACAGCGACGACTCGTGGAGGCTCTCAACAGCCAGTCGTCTAAGTAAAGGGAGGCTCTGATGTCCGATAAGTGGAGGAATTTTGCTATATTCCTCATCAGATGCGTAAACACCATAGGAGCTGTGCTTAGGCCAAAACACAGGGCTTGGAATTGGTAGACAACCTTTCCAAAAACGAATCTCAGGAAAGGTTGGGAGTCTGGATGAATAGGAACGTGAAAGTAGGCATCTTTCAGGTCCAACGAGACCATCCAGTCCTCCTGCCTGACCGCTGCTAGGACCGACTTCGTCGTCTCCATCGTGAACGTCTGCTTGGTGACATACGCATTGAGCGCGCTGACGTCCAGCACCGGTCTCCAACCTCCTGTCTTCTTGGCCACCAGAAAGAGACGGTTGTAGAAGCCCGGGGATTGATGGTCCCGGACTATAACCACTGCCTTCTTCTGTACAAGGAGCGACACCTCTTGGTGCAACGCTAGCCTCTTGTCCTCTTCTTTGTAGTTGGGAGAGAGGTTGATGGGAGATGTGGTCAGAGGGGGTTTGCGGCAGAATGGTATCCTGTAACCCTCCCTCAGCCAACTGACAGACTGGGCGTCTGCACCTCTCTTTTCCCAGGCTTGCCAGAAGATCTTGAGTCTGGCTCCTACTGCTGTCTGGAGATGCGGAGTCAGTTTTTTCCTTTAGAAGCCTTGGAACTTTTCCTAGACTTGCTCCTGGAAGAGTCTGGACGGGAGCTTCCTCGGCTGGGGGCTCTACCACGAAAGGGCGGTATGAACCTCGTAGCAGGAGTATCAGCCACTGGGGTGCGATAAGTCCTGGGGACTGAGGTAGCAACCTTAGTCTTACGAGCCGATGAGGCCACAAGATCATGTGTGTCCTTTTGTATCAGGGCAGCAGACAAGTCCTTAACAAGCTCTTCGGGGAAGAGGAACTTCGAGAGCGGAGCGAAAAGGAGTTGAGACCTTTGACAAGGTGTGATGCTGGAGGAAAGGAAGGTACATAGCTGTTCCCTTTTCTTAAGAACCCCTGACACAAACATCGAAGCAAGCTCGCCAGATCCATCTCTAATGGCCTTATCCATGCAGGACATTAATAGCATGGCAGAATCCTTGTCCGCAGGGGAGGTCTTCTTGCTGAGGGCCCCCAAGCACCAGTCTAGGAAGTTGAACATCTCAAATGCTCTAAAAACACCCTTCAGGAAGTGATCAAGGTCTGAGAAGGTCCAGCAAACCTTAGAGCGCCTCATTGCTGTTCTACGAGGCGAGTCTACCAGACTTGAGAAGTCAGCCTGGGCAGAGGCAGGTACTCCCAAGCCTGGTTCCTCACCTGTGGCATACCAAACGCCCGCTTTAGAAGTGAGCTTAGTCGGAGGAAACATGAACGAAGTCTTTCCAAGGTGTTGCTTAGTCTGCAACCACTCCCCTAAGATCCTTAACGCTCTCTTAGAGGACCTTGCTAGGACTAGCTTAGTATAAGTAGACTTAGCTGGCTGCATGCCCAGTGAAAACTCAGATGGCGGAGAGCGGGGGATAGCAGAGACAAAGTGGTCTGGGTATACCTCCCTAAACAGAGCCAAGACCTTACGAAAGTCAATAGAAGGTGGAGAAGACTTGGATTCATCCACGTCTGATGTGTGCCGCCTCATCATCAGACGCCTCATCACCAGAGTGTAGCGAAGAGATCGGTAAGGTATGCTGAACAGCAGAGTCAGCACGAGCTGGAACAACAATATTTGTGGTTTCCTCTTCAAGACTCTGTTGAGGGAACACCTGAGGCTCAGACTGCAAAGGCTGATCAAAAGAAGTAGCAGAAGGTAGGCGCATGGGTGGAGGAGGCTGACTCCTAGCATGAGTGTCTGAACTCAAGGGTTGCGCTTGCTGAGTGGTTGGCGGATGCGCAGTAGCAAGTTCCTGAGGAACGAGTTGAGGTTCCTGAGGTGTGAGCTGTGAGCGATGAGGTAGTGGCTGCGCAGAACACAGTAATTGTCTCGCGAGTTGAGGTTCCTGAGGCGCAAGGCTAAGGTGTTGTGCTTGCCTTGAGGAGGGTTGAGCTCGCTGCAGCGAGAGCTGAGGAGACTGACTCATGGATGGGAGAGGTTGTTGTACCTCAAGAGAGTGTTGCCTCACTGGTGGAACTGCAAGTGGAAGCGGAGGAAGTAAGGTATAAGCTTCCTGTTCCCATTGCTGAGGTTGCCTTAAGGAAGGCGGAGGGAGCTGCACACCACTGGAAACAGTAAACTCAGAACGTGGTAAGGTATCCTGAGGAGCCTCAACATCGTACGCCTGGCAGGCAGTACTGCGGTCAGGCGGAGCGATCGCAGGAGGAGGTGTAACCTTCTCAGCCTGACACTCCCGCATCAAGACCGCAAGTTGTGACTGCATGGACTGCAGTAGAGTCAACTTGGGGTCGGCAGACACTAAGGTCTGCTGAGGAAAAGCCTTAACAGCAGAGATCTGTTGTGGCAGAACCTTACTCCTCTTAGGCGGAGTGCATTCAACTGATGACTGCGGCGAGTCAGAGCTGATCCAATGACTGCAGCCCGGTTGAGTTCTTGAGGTCTGGACTCTGCGTTTGAGTGGTCTTGAGACCTGAGTCCAGCGTTTCTTCCCTGACAATTGATCAGCAGACGAGTAAAAGACGGGCTCAATCGTCTGCAGGTGGGAGTGA
>NC_090733.1:21256855-21284355 GCF_036898095.1 Palaemon carinicauda | reverse complement strand
TACTACATTTGTTGTTCTGATAATCTTAAGTGCATTATATGACCAATTGCCTATTGTAATAATGATAAAAACATTTTCAAACTGTCCACAAAATTTCTTGGGTATTCACCCAGTTTTTTTCCTTAGCTACTTACTACTTCATTTTCTCTTTGATTTCCTGTCTCCCTCATTTCTTGCTTCCCCATTCTTCGGTTGCTCTGTCTCTCTCTCTCTCTCTCTCTCTCTCTCTCTCTCTCTCTCTCTCTCTCTCTCTCTTATAAAATATTGTTTATTACCACTTTAATATAGCATTTAAGAGCTTTGCATGTGTATCAGCAACACTTCAGATCTAATGATATTGAATCTGATACATCTTTTTTTCGATAAGAAAATTGGGAAGAAATTCACAGTCAAGTTGAAAACATCAAGACTGAAACATGGTGCATTCCTTCCGTATTTCCAAAAAGTATTCAGCTTATTTATCTGCATCAATTACATCAAGAGAGTCTCTAGGTTCTCAAGGTTAAAGACAAAACTGAAAAGAAGAGCAAACCCTTTGAAACTACTAGATAATCATGAAGTTCAAGCAGCTGTTAATGATACTAGTGATCTGGAATTCTTGTTAAGTAAAGTACGAATGGCAGACATAAGGGAACAGAAAACAGCAAAGCCTTCTAGCATAATCTGTATAATTCATTTGGTAATATTCCTGCCATCAGTAATCAAAGAACAGTCCTTTCAGCATTACAGTACACTGCAATCTGTATGTGAGCAGCTACATTTGAACAGATTTGAGCATTCTGCAGAACCTTAAGTATTTCCTTCATTGTTTTACAACAACTATCCAAAGGGATAAATATTGTTAAAGGAAGAAAATTTACTGATACTGCTAAGTTATTCCACAATCAAAAAGATTTTGATTACAAAGGTGGAAATGTTCGTGGGCAGTATTTGATACCAGTGAAGGTGAAACAAGTGCATATGTCTTTATGATAAGCAGCGTTATGTCAAAATTTAGGAATGTCGAGCACATCATCGCAGCAAAATTTGTGAAAGCTGAAGTCCTCCAATTGGCGGAGCGAGCCGTTGACAACCTGCTTAAATACCATACAAGCAGCAACGTTGGTGGCATGGGTAGAGAGATGGAGAGGGACATATGGTTCAGCACCAGCGGTTGATTTGGCATTCTTTGTGTTACGGTACGGTATTGTACAGAGTACGTTACTGCACGATTGATATATAGCCAATAGGTACGATATGGTAATATTGCCAAAGCACGGTATGATGCGGAAAAATTGGTCAAACTTCGTATGATAAGCTAGGCTTACCTATATAACTAAGCAATTATTATTTCTTATTTGGCAACTTCGGTGAGTGCAAAAGTAGGTTCTTATTATTTCCATTTGTACCATGACATTCATATGTGTATGTCTGGAATTATAAACATGATATTTTTGTGTGTAATTTTTCAGGCCCCACATTACAAACATTTACAGCATTAACCATATAGTCAAATATTGTTCATTCAGCCTCTCTACTCTGATTGATTATGAATGTTCCCTCTGTCTTGTACTGATCATGTTGTTAGAGTAAGCAGTGAGTTCTTCAATTGCTATAGGCCTGGTACCCAGAGTAGCTGTAAAAATATTTTGATATGATTAGTTTCTGGAAAATTCTCTTCAGATTATTTCTATCTTCTGTTGACGGAACTATTAGAAATGGCATATTTTATCGAGTCTTCATTCGTCTAGTATAACGGAGAGGCATAATGAACATAATTGAACATAAACCTTACTTGGAATCCAAACTATATATATATATATATATATATATATATATATATATATATATATATATATATATATATATACATATATATATGTAAATATATATACATATATATGTATATATATATATCCATATATATATATATATATATATATATATATATATATATATATATATATATATATATATATACATATATTTATGTATGTATATGTATATATATAAATGTATTAGTCTGTGTATATATATATATATATATATATATATATACAGTATATATATATATATATATATATATATATATATATATATACATATATATATATAATAATAATAATAATAATAATAATAATAAATACAACCACTTCTAATCATCCGCAGGACAAAGGGCTCAGGCATGTAACTATTCATGTCTAGGTTTGGCCAGTTTTCATCACCAAGTCGCCCAACTGCGGATTGGAGACGGCGGAACTCCTTTGTCTGATTGCTCACAGCAAGCCACCTACTTAAGGTGCGCCTGACTGATACAGCGTTCTTGATCATGGTGTAATATAAACCTTTTTCCTAAGTTAAGGTACCTACAATCACCAAGTATATATATATATATATATAATATATATATATATATATATATATATATATATATATATACATATATATAAACATATAAATAAATATATATATATATATATATATATATATATATATATATATATATATATATATATATATATATATATATATATATGCGTGTGTGTGTGTGTGTGTGTGTGTGTGTGTGTGTGTGTGTGTGTGTGGCTAGATATGAGTTTAGTCATATCTGTGTTACTTTATGGATAGGAGTCGGGTTATGACAATGAAACAATATCCAACAGATTTTGTAGATTTATGAACGAAACCCCCAAAAGAATATTGGGATTTAAATGTTAGGACAGGATTAGAAATGAAACTATATAAGATGTTACTGAAGTGTCATATGTGGATGATATCATGCTGAGGGGTAGTGGAGATGGCTTGGGCCTGCTCTGCTTACTCCCCAAGATATATTACCTACTTTATCCTCAAGCAAGAAAACTCTACCCAAAACAGTGGACAACAACGGTACAATGACTATGGAACTACCACAGGCTAGAGAGCTGTTTTTATTTTGGAATAACCCTCTCCTATATGAGCTGCTTACCATAGGTAAATAGTCTCTTTTATCCTTAATAAAGAGAAAAGTAGCACTGAACAATTACAGTGCAGTAGTTAACCCCTTGACCGAAGTAGAATTTTTCGGTTCTCTTTATTTTGTTATGCGTATGAAGAAAAAAAGAGAATCTGTAAAAAATAGGCCATACTAGTTGGTGTATGTGTACGCAAAGGAAAAACATGCCGTAACCACAGGGGGATACAATCTAGTACTACAGGTCCAGACAAAAGACCCATTATCTCTAGCAGTAATATCTCAATGGGCAAAATTGCATGAAAGTCAGACGAGATATTACTTGATTATTTTTGAGAGAGAGAGAGAGAGAGAGAGAGAGAGAGAGAGAGAGAGAGAGAGAGAGAGAGAGAGAGAGAGAGAGAGAGAGAGAGGTTTGGGATATCACTTTGAGACTATCAAATCTCTTAATAGAGTTTTTTTATTTGCAAATAGGACAAAACTAAACACTTATGGCTCTCTTTTAGGGTAATAGGAAGGAACAACACATTTCTTAATACAGATGACATAATTAAAGGAAGAGCTCGATAGAGAGAAGTGAACATTTAAAAAACAAAATTTTTCCATCAAAGTATTTTGTACATCAACATCAGACATTTACTGAAATAGGATTACAGAAACGGTAAGAGGAAGTTAAGAGGAAGAGAAAGGAAAGTATATAGGAAGAACAAAGGGACTTTTGCATATTTTCTTGTAATGCAGATTTACATTCATAAAGTAAGGGGAAATCTTTTATAAGTTTACAAAAATCCTGTATTTGTTTTTTTTTGTTTTTTTTTTGTTTTTTGCTTAAGGGGAATTCTATTTGCTTCGAGTTGTATTTTTCACGTTTATTGAATAGCACACGAATTGTTAACCCTCCCCCCCCCTCTTTCTCTTTCTCTCTCTGAATACTGACACGTCCAAACAAACATCTGACAACAACAACTATTTCTCTTGCCCTGAATAGCAAAAATCCCACGCAACTACTTAAGTCTCCGTTGGTTACCATCGCGTCAGCTTTGCAGGTGTAAGATGTCGAAGAAAAGATCTTTTGTCCCCTCCCGGTTTCTTTTTTGAGAAAAGAAAATAAAAAAAAAATGGATGTTATTATAAAAGAAGCGCGAAAGGCAAAGGGTGAATGAATGTCGTAGTATATATGTATGCTAAAGCCTTATTCTAAATTATAGTTATGTGAACATAAATAGACTCTTATATGTGCATACACATTTTACAAGCTATTTTAATCCACTCAAGTCAACAACAAGTCCCCGAATACCACTGACGTCCTTAGCACACAAAATGGAAGAAAAATGATAAAATCATTTGCTCACCATTCATTCATATAGAGCCTTTCTAACTTATTTTCGTATACCTGAAAGAAAAAAAGTTCAACAAGAATGGAAATATCAAAGGAAATGCCAGGAGGAAAAAATAAATATTTGGTGTCTTGGATTTAAATTTTTCTTTAAGGGAACCTTACCTCAGAATATGATATTATTTTTGCTCTCAAAATGGCCGGGATATTTGGACCATTTCTGTTATGGAAGTGAATAGAACTATCTCTTGTGATATTGCGTAACAGAAATGTTTATATGAAATCGATTTCGGAAACGATGCTGATCACAGGATGTAAAATACAACATAAAGAAATTGAATTGTAGGAAAATCACCCTTTTAGAATATTCACAATCACAAAATAATTAAAGGAATTAAACTTGGTCACGAATATCAGTTAAAGATTGAATTTTGTCTGACACCAAGTCATAGAGTTAGTATGTCAAGCTTTTACATGCACAGAGAGAGAGAGAGAGAGAGAGAGAGAGAGAGAGAGAGAGAGAGAGAGAGAGAGAGAGAGAGAGAGCACATTCCCCAATTACTTTAAACTCTGGATTCCAAAGAAAATGCTGAGTTTTTTGGTCTTGAGAGAAACGCAAATTCTCCTCCCGAATCTCGATTTCGTGCCTATGAAACAGATGATATATGCCATCCTTGTGGTGTTATGCAAACGCAAATATACTGAAAGCAAAGCTTTTTCTTCTTCGTCTTTTTATTTACCTTAGCTATACCAGTTTTCTTTGTTTGCGTTGGAGCAATTTATATATATATATATATATATATATATATATATATATATATATATATATATAAATATATATATATATATATATATATATATATATATATATATATATATATATATATATATATTATATATATATATATATGTATGCATATGTATATATATATGCATATATATATATATATATATATATATATATATATATATATGCATATATATATATATATATATATATATGCATATATATATATATATATATATAATAAATATATATATGTATATATATATATATATATTACATATAAATATATATATATATATATATATATATATATATATATATATATATACATTAGTCATAAAGCTGGATGAATGATCAGAAAAACGAAGTTATAGACTAGCGCTTTCATATTTTCATACCTCTTCAGGTGCAATTGGTACAAAATGTTAGAAACAAAATTAAAGCTACAGTATTAAAAACTAAATAATATGATAACATAGAAAGAAGTACACAACTACTTGCAAATTACAGCTAGTTTAACAATGATAATTGTTCATATATTGTTTAAGAAATTAATCAAGTTTATACATTACAGGGCTACTATTGATCAATTCTACAAAGGTTTTTTTATGATGCACGATTCTATAATATTGCGTTTTATTATGTACTACAATATAGTATTTCTTTTTCCTCTTTCTAATTGAAGGTTTGATTACAATTATTCATATGTTGAAACAGATTACTTGTTCGGTTTCCTGTTAAAACAATGTATCAGTGCTGTTATAATCTTTTTTCGAGGTCTTTTGAACTTCATCCGACAAATCTTTTATTACATTGATTACAAGGAATCCTATAAACACGTCGATTGTTTAGTACAGGTGAATTTCTAATCAAGATATCCTTGAAAGTACTCTTAAAAAACGTTAACATTCATAGCTTTCATTGAGTTAGGAATTGACTTGAAATGATTGCGGAAGGGTAAGATGTGATGGTTTTCCTATCAAAATTAGTTTGAGAGTCCATTTTTTTTAAAAAAAAGTTTTCCTTCCTCTATAGAAAGATGTGTCGATATACTTTCCGGGTATTGTAAATTGCCTGCAATTTCCCGGATCTTCCCAAGCTCTTCTTCAAGGAATTCATGACAACTGACCTACAGTGCCCTTAAAAATAAAAATACCACTTTTTTTGTCCTTGGATGATTATTTGGAGTAATGGTGAACGTAGGAGTCCATATTTGTCATTTATCCATAAACTGAATATCTAAAGGTCTTATCATTTCTTAAAATCAACACATCTAAAAAGGCTAGCCTATTATGTTATTTAAACTTATAGCTAGGACTAGATTATTTGTTGCGTTTAAAAACATGTTTTCACCTTTTTTGATTGGTCAAGCACTAAATATGCCACCAACATACCTTTCCCATAGGATGCTAATAGGTAGTGTTCTTTGAAGGTAACTGGTTTTAAAAATTCCATATAAAGATTACTCAACAATGGCGATAGAAGGTTGCCCATTGCCATCGTAACTGTTTTTTTTTTTTTTTCATAGAATTTCTTTTCGAAGACAAACTCACAACCTTTGATACATATTTCTATTCATTGTACCATGGCGTTTGAGTCCACAGATAAATTATATATATATATATATATATATATATATATATATATATATATATATATATATATATATATATATATACATAATTTTAATTGAAAAACTCCAGGAGTTAATCTATGGGCATGTTTCGTGAATAAGGACTTTACATCAAAACTTATCATCTTAAAATGATAATTTAAATATAACCTTCTTAACCTTCTAATGAAATCAAAGTTGTTTTCAACAGACACACCTGAAATATTTCCTAGCATAGGAGACAACTCGTTAACTAACCACTTTGATAATCTATAAGTAAAGGAACCCACATAACTTATAATAGGTCTCGCAGCATTATTTTGTTCATGCGTTTAGACAACTCCATATAGATATGTTAGAGTAGGAAAAGTAGTTGTAATCCTGGGCATTAGTTCTTCATAATGTTGTAGAACAGGTGTGTTATTTTTATTGAACGAAGAGTTGTCTTTATCTAATGGATTATTTCTTATTTTTTCATAGGTTTCTCTATCTGAAAGTAGTTGTAGCATTCTATTATCATCGCCTATTTGATTCCTAATGACTAAAGTATTAGATTCATCTGGTCTCGTAATTTGTAAATCCTAATCCTTCTTTAGCTTTTATAGGCGTTCAAAAATCTTAGCGGAACATTTGCAAGCAAACTACCACTCGAGAGACCGTATAGTATACCTTTACATAAATTGATTTCTTGTAATGAAATATTACCATATTTTCCAACTTACAGAATGGATTGACAATGTCAGTCCAATTAATATTCTCTTCGACAGAGTAATTTATTCCATATCCCGAAGCTGCTGCAGTAATTTTGTCCACGGATAGATTTCTGTAAAGTGATCTGGTTCTCTATTATTCATTAAGAGTCAAACTTAAACATTGTATTAATTCAAAATTATTTCAAGTTTTGTATAAATTTTCATTGCATTATTTCCTAGGCTAGGGTTTATTCAGATATAATAGTTCAAGTCAAGTTATATAATTTCAGATGGTAAGTTTTTCTTAATATATGTTTTATTCAGACTTAATCTTCTCAAGTGACTTGTTTTTGTTATGCCATTCCTATCAAAGTTTTGTAATTCATATTGAATATATTTATTTTTGTAAGGAGTGTATTATTCTAATCATCATTATTTGGGACTAGACCCTACTCGATTCCTGTTAAGAACCATAGTGAATGTTAAATGCGTTTCAATAATACTCAAGAGTAATTACCTAGCTTGGGTTTGAGTGTGCTTTAGATATCTTTGGATATTCAGTGATTTATATATTGCTGTTTGGAAGCTACTTAACGGTCTCAAGATTCGTGTATTAATGTTTTAAAGCGTAACAATTTTAATGTACAATCAAATAAGGGAGTTCAGAATTCTAGAGGTTGATTAACTTCCCAGTCGCAGTATATATAATATTCTATGTTTGGTTCCCAGCCACGAGTCATAGTATAATACATTTTTTAGTGCCTAGTCCCCGGGAACCATATCATATAATATATACACACGCATATATATATATATATATATATATATATATATGTGTGTGTGTGTGTGTGTGTGTGTGTGTGTATATATAGATATATATACATATATAATGTATATATATATATATATATTTATATATATATATATACACATATATATATATTTATATATATGTAAATATATATATATATATATATGTGTATATATATATATATATATATATATATATATATATGTGTGTGTGTGTGTGTGTGTGTGTATGTGTGTGTATACTGAAAATAAATTGTATAACAATCTTTGTATTACATAAGAACTAACGTCTCTCTCTCTCTCTCTCTCTCTCTCTCTCTCTTCACCAAGTCCGTAATCTACGAAACACAGCACTGGACTGGTAGTACAGTATATGTAAGCTACATCAAAGGAGAGGACAATGGTCTGCCAACTGTTTTCGTTAAATCAGATTGGATTCTGGAACAACTTTAAATCAATAGCACTCCTGATTGCCTTCGTGTGTACTAAGAGACTATGATAGCCTATAATCTATTCAGTATTCAGTGTCTGAAATATTCTAATTCATACTCCTTATCTTTATTGGCTCTAGGAAGTTGAATTTTGTTGCCTTGAATAATCCATATTTATTTCCGTTAGAATTTCTATTAAAGATTTTTTCTGGTATTCAAGTTCTGCAATTTTTTTTTACTTCATCAAATATCTAAAAAATTAAAAAATCAATGTAATTGATATAATTTTTCAATATGATTTTATATAGCATTTTGAGATATCATGGTCCGCACTTTATCCCTTTTTACCGCAAGTTAGACAGTAGCCTACCAATCAAACTCACAAGAATGAGAAGAAATATTTTAATCACCAATTTAAGGTAAGTATCTTAAGTATTCATGGGTAAAGTAAAATAAATGTACAGATATCATGTCCCGTTTAGATCACTTCTATTCTGTAAAGGTAATTTATTTTCGTTAATGATCATTAATTTCCTACGATTTTTATTAACCCTTGATACCGGCAGATATAAAAGAGAAAAAATATATAATTTTTAATATCATTGTTCATAATATATACATAAGATGTAAAGTTTACACATACACACAAAAAACACACATACACACGCGTGCGCGCGCACAGACACACACACACACACTCATATATATATATATATATATATATATATATATATATATATATATATATATATATATATATATATATATATATTTTGTTCCCAGTTATCGCTGTATTTTGTGTGCATCCTTCAAGATGTCTCAGCCTTCTGTTTCTCCTTCTTCTGGAAAGTTGAGTACCAGGTTCTTGTATTGTTTAAATAAGCTCTGGCCGTCGAGTAACGATTTTTTACGCTAAAATCTTAAGTTTTGTGGCCGAGCTGAGCCTTGCCTCGGGTCGCCATTTTCGGCGTGGCTGTTCGCTTGCATGCGTTATCTAGTTAGCCAGAACAGCCTTCCCCGACCTTTTATTTAAGATAAATCTTTAATTATTTAGTCTTCATTATTAGGGAAAAGTTATATTATGCTGATAGTGGTCTTAGGCGATCTTAGTTAGCCGACCCCATACTAGCCTTTCAGCCTAGCATAGGCTACAGCCTAGTGTTCATGTTTGCTTCTGCATGATATAATAATGTTCCTAGTGTTATATTAATGAAGATATAGGCTTAGTTAGCCTGCATAACCTTCACGGCCTTATAACTAATTTATCTTAGGTTAATTAATCTTCAATTTAGGAATAGTTCATTTTTGCCGTTGTGGTCTTCAGCGCTCCTAGCCAGTCGACCCCATACTAGCCTTTATGCCTAGCATAGGCCGCAGCCTAGTATTCATATTTACTTCTGCATATGAGTGTTCCTAGTGTTATTTTATGAAGATTTAGACATTTTTAAACATATACAAGATTCCATGTTGCACATATTTTCGGCTTCGGGGAACCATACAGGGAACGGTGCCTGGTCCAACTAGGCCATACCTAACCCAACGCTGGGATCCTTGTATGCTTCCTTATCTCCCTTACCCTATGTACCTCCCTCTGGGTAGCCTTGCCTTTCGTAGCCCCTTACCCGAAACACTTCGGGTAGGTAAGGTTAGGTAGTTCTTCCCTCTTCCCTCCCATAGTGTATGGGGGGATTTCGGTCAGAACCCCAGAGTACTTATCGTTCATCCCAGTTCACCCCTAAGGAACGTGTTTCCCCTGGGGTATCGACTGAGACTGAAGGTGGGGGGGGTGCCTAGCCCTTCCCCCCTAGACTGCTCTTGGTTGGGACTTGTCCCTTCCTCCTGTAGCCTAGCGATACTTCCCCAGCCTTACCTAATCTAGGAGGAGATCTCCTGGTTTAGGTTAGGCCTTGGGGGTTTCTGTTTAATTATAGTTTAGGACAGTACACCAGTTCTGTTCCTACTCTGAGCTAACTTACCCTAGGGTTGGAGAGTGCCTCTCTCCTACCTGGGTAGTATAGAAAACAGATTCCCCCACCCTCTGGGAGCTTTAGGGTCACGATCCCTTCTGCCCCCATCATCCCCCCCCCCACCCCACTCTATTCTTTGTGTCAGCTTGCCTTCACACCCCTGTCCGCTGTCCTACAATTCCCCCTGGGGGAGAATGGTAGGTTAAGCTGCGCTCTCCTGCCAGGGTGGCCGCTCTGCTACACTTCCCCCTTATAGTTGAACTATGGGGTTGCGTTAGCGGCCGCCCTTCCAGCAGGAGATCACCCTCCCCCCCATGCCTAGAGTGTTCTCTGATCCTCCCTTGGATTACCTTGGGCACCCAGCCATCTGCCGGCTCCCTGCCATGGGATGATAGGGTCCCCCACCCCTATCATGAGTACACTCCTTCCGGAGGAAAGCCGGTTGGGTATCGGACATTACCCTTCCTCCTTCCCTCCTTCTCTTTCTCTCTCCTATCATGGTGCTGGTCCACTGCCGCCGCCGCCGCCATCGCCGGCACGTCAGGTAAATTCCTACTATATAGGACCTTCCTATCTCAGGTTTACCTAAGGCAACTCCCTGCCGGCTGCCGGGGGCAGCTGCCCCTTGCCGCCGCTAGTTGTCAGCACACCCGGTGACCTTCCTACTTCATAGGACTTCCTGTCTGAGTACCATCCATGGTGCCAGCCTACCGGCTGCCGCCACTGCCGGCTGCCGGCCTTCGCTGCCGCTGCCGGCGACCACCGCCACTGCCGGCGGCTGCTACCGCCGCCGCCTGCTTCTCAGACACCTTCCATATTATGTACCCAGTTAGGTTCACCATCGCCGGCAGCCTGCTGGCTGCCGGAGGCCTCCGTCCTACCTGCGACCTGCCGCCGTGCCGACGGTCGCCCCTATAAGTGTTTCCTACCTCTCTGCTACTTAGAGCATAGCCTTGACGGATTCACCCCGCCGGACCAAGCCTCCCGCTTGCCGGCAAAGCGACACGGCTTTTAGGGACAAGCACCCCTTCCCCCCCGGCTGCCGGCCAAGTGCCGGCAGTCGACCTATACATCCATATAGCCAGACTGATCTTCTTTGCTATCTCATACCCTGAAGACAGTCTCTGAGCTGTATGAGTATACCATACAAATTTCCAGCATACTCTTTGCTTCTCAGTGCAGTCTCTTACCGGGACCTTCCCAATATTGAGGGGTTTATCCTTTTTCCCCTCCTTTATCTAAGTTCTGAGCGATCTCAGACCTTCTCTACCCTGCAGCCAATTCCTTTATAAGGAAGTCTAGGCTGGCTTCCCCATTGGGATACTATTCCCTCTCCTATAACCTCAGGTTTTAAGGAATTGCCAGCTGAAAAGGTCGCGGTACCTGGCTGGACGGGATTCACAAGTATGTGTCTTCCTACTTCTTTTCTAGCTCACCTATCCGGAGCTCACATAACACAATTCCAAGTAAAGAATTAGTTTAAGGAATCTTAATTTAAGAGTAATGTAAGTCATACTCTATTTCCATGTACTCATGTTCTCCTTCTTTTACAGCAGGAGTATGTGAAATGCGAAAGCCCCTTCTGCTCGGTCCGCCGCCCGGACTTTTACGGGCATGGTGCGTGTCGGACGCACGCCCCTTGTACTGCAAAGAAGGGCAACCTCAAATACTGGGATCCAGTCTCCAGCCCAGTCTGCAAAGGCCTCCTCGACGAGGGATTTGACAACCCCCCGTCCTTAGAAGCCAGGGACAATGCTCGAGAGAAACTGCGCAGGTGGGTGCGCGGTTTCCAGAAAAACGCTGCCGGACCGTATCTCCCCAACGAGAAGATGAGGGCCATCCTTTTTCCGAAAGCGTCGGCAGACTCTGTGATCCCCCAGGATCAGATCCCACTGGTTCAAGTGAACGTTGAACCGGACATCGAGACTACGCTTAGCAAGTGTAGTCTAGACGAGGTGGAGAAGATATCGGACGTGTCCGACGACACCGAAAGGACCCTCATGGGCGAGGATCCAGAGGATGAAGAGGATCAGGTGGAATACCCTGATTCGGAGGGCGAGGCCGCCCCTCTACCTACGGCAGCTCCTGTAGTGACCGAGGAGCCAGTCCCCTCTACCTCCGCCGCACCGCAGCCCGTGCTGCCTGCCACCGAAGATGCCATCCGGGTATTGGTGGCCTTAATGGACGAGAGGCTTAGTAAGCATTCCGCCCAGATTACAAGTCGTTTCTTGGAATTGAGGCAACCGAAGAAGATCTCGGTTAAGGATCTTCCTTCCTGCTCGGAGTCTAACCCTTGGAGATACGCCGAGCATATGCCAATCACAAATGGCAAGATTTTCATAAACGACAAGCTTGGGTCTATCCTCCTGGAAGAAGTGGAATTCTTCCCAAACTTCGAAGCTTACCCGGACTGTTACGTCCGACTTAAGACCGAACCGGCCTCCAAGGAGGAGACTGAGCCTAAGGAGGTGATCGTGTTTGACCACTCAAAGGCCCAAGCTTTACTGGCAGACTGCCTGAAGAGCCGCGGCTTCACCAACTCGAAAATGCCGGCTCTAAGCAAGAAGCACCCGTCCCTTCTTGCTCCCTCTTCCGCATCCTTCCCCTTCGTGGAAAAAGCCTTCCATGCAGTCATGAAGGTGGTGGAAGAAGGAAAACCCTGTCCTACCCTGGAGGAGTGTAGGCCACTCTCCCTCGCCCTTCCCCCCGACGACAAGTTCTGGAAAGATATCCAGTACACCTTCACGGTTGGAAAGCTGGACCCTGACGTAGCCGACGTCAGTTTAACGAGGACCTCCCGAAATTGAATGACCACCTTCTTCGTCGGGAGCAAGAGACCAAGGAGAGACTGGCTGCCTCCCTCTCTCTCCAGATTCAGCTCGAGGTCATGGCTGGGGACGTTAGTGTCCTGGACCTCTATATGGTTCTGGTATAAACCCACCTAGTGACCGTGATGAAGGACCTGTACAGCTTCATCAGGTCCCGAAGAACCTGCAGAGAGTTCGTGTTTGCCAACGCGGCAGAGAAACACGAACCCCGGAAACTTATCTCCTCCAACATCTGGGGTAAACATCTCTTTCCCTCTGACTTGGTGAAAGAGATCATCGACAAGGCCACATACGAGAATAGGAACCTTCTCAACAAATGGGGCATGTCGAGAAAGAGGAAATCCTCCCAGGACGAAGGCCCTCAGCCTAAGAGGAAATCTTCCAAATCCTCCAAACCAAGACCCCAGCAGCGTCAACAAAAACGCCAGTTTCCGGCTCCATCTACTCCCCAAGTGGTCTCTCAACCGCAACAGACCTTTCAGTTGGTCCCCCAACCAGTGGTGTCACAATCACCGGCCTTTACCCCTGCCTACTAGCGTCAGTCAACTACCTTTCGTCCGAGAGGTAGAGGCTCAGGTAGAGACTCCTCGCGCCGCCCCTCCAGGGGCAGAGGAGGGAGGGGACCTAGTGGCCAAGGTGGCAGGCCCTTGGGAAACGAGAAGCAATGAAGTGCTTCCGGTGGGAGGAAGACTCCGCCTCTTTCAGGATCGCTGGACCTTCGATCCTTGGGCACACAGCATCATCAAGAAGGGACTAGGCTGGAGCTGGACGCAACCACTTCCAACCTTCCACCAATTCTTCCAGCCATCAACCCCCTCTTGGAAGAATATGTCCTAGAACTCTTGAACAAGAAGGTGATCAAGAGGGTAAAGTCTACCAGGTTCCAGGGAAGACTGTTTTGTGTTCCCAAGAAGGACTCAGACAAACTCAGAGTCATTCTGGGCTTGTCCCCCCTCAACAAGTTCATTGTGAACCGCAAATTCAAGATGCTGACTCTTCAACAAATCAGAGCCCTACTGTCTCGCAAGGCCTACATGGTCTCAATAGACCTGGCGGATGCCTACTGGCACATCCCAATGAACCACCACGCTTCCTCCTACCCAGGATCCCGGCTCAATCGAAGAAGCTACGCCTTCAGAGCCATTCCCGTCGGGCCCAACGTGGCTCCGAGAATCTTCACCAAGCTAGCAGACACGATCGTCCACCAGCTACGCCTTCAGGGCGTCCAAGTGATGGTCTACCTCGACGACTGGCTAGTCTGGTCGACTTCGCCAGAAAGGTGTTTGACAGCTTGCAGCAAAGTAATCCAATTCCTGGAACATCTGAGTTTCAAGATAAACACCAAGAAGTCTCGCCTCGCTCCAGCTCAGAAGTTCCAATGGTTAGGAATCCATTGGGACCTTCAGTCACACCGCCTTTCCATCCCATTAAAGAAAAGGAATGAAATAGCAGGGTCTGTCAGGAGACTTCTCAAATCCAAACGGATCTCAAGACAACAGCAAGAGCAAGTTCTCGGCTCACTACAGTCGCTCGAAGAGAACTCAAGAGACTACTACCAAACAGGCTTCACTCCGTGCTCAGCCCGTGGTCAGAAGCAAGGACCTTGAAAAGATCCATCCCTCTCCAACCTCCACCTCCGTCGCTCAACATCCACACGGACGCTTCCCTGGAGGGTTGGGGGGCCACTCCCACTAGCGACAAGTTCAAGGAACATGGTCTCCCCTATTCAAGACGTTTCACATCAACATCTTGGAGGCCATGGTGGTTCTTCTCACCCTGAAGAAATTATCCCCGCGTCCTTCGATACACATCCGTCTAACTCTGGACAGCTCGGTGGTAGTCAGATGTCTCAATCGTCAGGGCTCGAGATCGCCCCACCTAAATCAGGTGTTACTACCCATCTTCCGCCTAGCGGACAGGAAGAAGTGGCACCTATCTGCAGTTCACCTACAAGGATTCCGCAATGTAACGGCGGACGCTCTATCAAGGATAAACCCCATAGAGTCGGAATGGTCCCTAGACGCAAGATCATTCTCCTTCATCTCTCGTCAAGTCCCGGAACTACAGATCGACCTCTTCGCGACGAGCGACAACAAGCAACTTCCTCGATATGTAGCCCCTTACGAGGACCCCAAAGCGGAAGCAGTGGATGCCATGTCCCTGGACTGGAACAGATGGTCCAAGATTTACCTGTTCCCTCCACCCAACCTTCTGCTGAAAGTCCTCTCCAAACTGAGAATCTTCAAAGGGACAGCAGCCCTAGTGGCTCCCAAGTGGCCCCGGAGCAACTGGTTCCCCCTAGTCCTGGAGCTACAGCCCAAGCTGATCCCCCTGCCGGGCCCAGTTCTCTCCCAACAGGTGCAGAAGTCGACTGTCTTTGCTTCATCAAAGAAAGTGAAGGACCTTCATCTCATGATTTTCTCTCCCTAGCCGTGAAGAAAAGGTTTGTGATCTCGAAGAAAAGTTTGGACTTCCTAGAGGAATACAAAACAGAGTCTACCAGAAGGCAATGTGAGTCATCCTGGAAGAAGTGGGTATCCTTCGTAAAGGCAAAACACCCTACGGAAATCTCCATAGATTTTTGCATGTCCTTCTTTATTCAGCTTCATGGACAAGGCTTAGCAGCCAATACGATTTCCACCTGCAAATCGGCCTTGACTAGACCACTTCTGTACGCCTTATAAATAGATTTATCCAGCGAAATCTTCAATAAACTCCCGAAGGCGTGTGCTAGACTCCGCCCAGCACCTCCACCGAGACCCATCACCTGGTCCCTGGATAAGGTGCTCTATTTTGCCTCTAACTTGGACAACGACTCTTGCCCTCTGAAAGACTTGACTCAGAAAGTGATCTTCCTTTTTGCTCTCGCCTCGGGAGCCCTAGTCAGTGAAATAGTGGCATAATCAAGAGAAGAGGGCCAGATACAGTTCGCCGACACGGGGGAACTTACCCTCTTCCCTGACCCCACATTTCTCGCTAAAAATTAACTTCCCATCAAAAGATGGGGCCCTTGGAGAATCTGCCCCCTGAAGGAAGATGTCTCTCTATGCCCTGTGGAGAGTCTTAAGGTCTATCTTTGAAGAACTTCTGACTTTGGTGGAGGACAGCTTTTCAAAGGAGAAACGTCAGGCAGCGACCTGTCACTAAAACAACTTAAAGCGAAAATCACCTACTTCATTCGCAGAGCGGATCCTGACAGTACACCCGCAGGTCACAATCCCAGGAAAGTCGCCTCTTCTCTAAATTTCTTCCAAGGAATGGACTTCGAAAGCCTCCGATCCTTCACAGGCTGGAAGTCCCCCAGAGTGTTTTTCAAACACTATTCGAAGCAGGTGCGAGAAGTGAAAAGATTCGTGGTGGCAGCAGGTAGTGTGATGAAACCTGCTGTTTAGTGCTGCGTAGGACAGTGAGTTTTCTCGGGACTTTAACTCAAACGGGTGCCTGTGTTGACCCTAGTGCGTTACATAGTGATTTCAGTAGACACTTAGTGTCACTAATGGACTGTCCTTTACCAAGGTGAAACGACATAGATTCATACACATGTGTCACATGTTCTCGGACATAAAGTGTATCTTGACTTAAAAGACTGATGTTCCTCAGGAACTAGTGATTACAGAAATTATTGTTTCTCTTTCAGATTCTGCACCACCATTCTTTACCATATCTATGTCTATTATTGTATTTTATTATTGTACAAAAATTTTCATATTTCCATGCAAATTTCAAATAAAATATTTATTTCATTTACAACATGTGTCTCCTTCGCTCCTATTGTTATATGAAAATATATTGCTGTTCGCATTTTACTGAACCTTTTCTAAAGTTATTATGATTAGTGTACCTACTATCTCTTATGTGCTCACCTAATGGTATAAATTTGTTCCTACATAAATACTTACCCTTCTGCTCTGTCTGGAGACCGACACGATTTCTTATCCAGGTGAGTCTTTCTTCGTCAGATTACTTCGAGATGTTCCTCTTGTCCTACTAGGACCTTCCTCGCCAGGGGGGCGGGACGCCAGTTCATTGTAATGCCTCTGGTAGTGACATTACATGGAGATGTCACGGTCTCTTGGTCACCAGACCACGTAATGTTTATTCGGAGTACCAGGCACTCAAATTGGAAACAAACCCACGATACATTAATTCTCTGGTACACTTCCATCAGGACGACATGGCTTGAGCCCAAAAAACGGAATTTGAGCGAAGCGAAAAATCTATTTTTGGGTGAGATGGCCATGTTGTCTTGATGGACCCGCCCAACTGTTCCAGTTCAGTCTACTAGGCCCCTCCCTGCTGTACTGTATCGCGGAGGCCTTTTATAGCTAGAACACAATGGTGAGGGCGGACGTGACGTCACGCAGCTGCGAGTATCGTAACAGTGACGAAGGGAGAGTATCTTTGGAACGGCACCCCAGTTACCTCCCACATTCACTCGCCACATCTCCCCCTCGAAGCGTAAATGCTAGGTGGGTGCAGATGGCCATGTGACGTGTTGATGCATGCGTCCCCTGTTGATATACGATATTCTAAAGGGTTAACCCTTAGAATACTCGCTCCAGAAGTTAGAATTCTGTGAAAACCTTTAGTTTAATTCTCTGGGAATATTTTAGTAGTTTTATATATCCAAAGGAAGCTACTGAAGGAACCTTCCATCAGGACGACATGGCCATCTCACCCAAAAATAGATTTTTCGCTTCGCTCAAAATCCGTTATATATATATATATATATATATATATATATATATATATATACTTATATATATATATATATATATATATATATATATATATATATATAAGTATATATATATATATTTATATATATATATATATATATATATATATATATATATATATATATATATATATATGTATATATATATATATATATATATATATATATATATATATATATATGTGTATATATATTCATATATATATGTATATATATATATATATATATATATATATATATATATATATATATATAGCTGAAAGTCATATGACGTCAACATGCTCTACATGTCTCTTCTGTATCAGGTATTGAATGCAAATGCATATACTTGAATATGGATAAGTACATGAATGCATGTATTTAGAAATCTTTTAAAGTTACTGCAATTTAATATGAATATTGATATTGACCTTGCTTTACTAGTGTCTAGGATATTTCCTTTGGGTAAGTTGAATTAATTCATTAATTTAGGTCTCAAAAATTATACAAGTATTTTACTCGGGAAAAAGAGTGGGTCGAAAGAACAGGAAATATATAATTTTGAAAAGCAAACCCCATGTAAGCATTAAAATTGGGATCCTCTGGGAAAACCCACCAAGAAAATGCTTTCAGTAGCTTTAAGGTAGCGGCAAAAATGTCATGTTTTCCTTCACATTATCCATATTTTGTGGCTGGGCTAGGAAAAAATAACAATTTATACTTCATTCTAACATGAGAGAGAGAGAGAGAGAGAGAGAGAGAGAGAGAGAGAGAGAGAGAGAGAGAGAGAGAGAGAGCTCAACTTTATTGCTTAAACCCGACGAAGTGAAAATAGAATTATATTAAGTGATTTCATGCATAAAACTTTTTGGTGAATTCATAATGTTATGGTATGGAATTTATCAATAGTACTTTTTGTTAAAAAGAAAATTACTGGTAGTCTTCAAATCTTCTATCATGAGCATTTTTTTTTAGTGTAAGAATAAAGATTAGAAATTGATCGGTAAAAATTAACTAAAGTATTTTGCTAGTTTAAATAATAACCAGGGAATTCTTGTTACAATTAATATATACAGTACTAAGCACTTTTAGTACTTATTGTCAAACAGGGCATATATCATTAATAAAACACTGGTTTTTCGATTTATTTCGATATATCCTGGATAAAAAATGTATGAATTTTCAAATAATCTTATAGATAGAATCATACATGTCTTAAAACCTTTTCCTAGTGTTATGTCTCAATTAGATGGATCTACAGCATTTTGGATAATATCCATCAGAGTAGGTTGCATCCCTTTGAAATTGATAACAATATTAATTTGTTGTTTGTTACCACTACACCAATACTACTGAACCAATTTCAACGGAACTTGATAGACAAGTGGGGAATGACACAAGCACACATTCATTAGATTTTAAAGATAATGACTGCTTGACATGGAGAAGGTATGTTGTCTACTGAGTACCCTTCTAGTCTATGTTTGCATACTCTACTCACGGTAACTTATAATAGTGCAGCTACATAGGTAGATCTATATGGACGTTGTTAGTGATCTTGAAATATTCTTTATTGAATATTCTTCACTTCTGTAATTTCCTTATTTCCTTTCCCCACTCGTCTATTTTTCCCTTTTTGAGCCCTAGGGCTTGTAGCATCCTGTCATTGTAGCTTAAGTTATAGCTTGGCTAGAAATAATAATAATAATAATAATAATAATAATAATAATAATAATAATAATAATAATAATAATAATAATAATAATAATAATAATAATAATAAACACTCAGACAGCAATATATAAAACACTGAATATTGAAAGGTCTTTTCAGTAAACTCAAAACTAAACTAATAATAATAATAATAATAATAATAATAATAATAATAATAATAATAATAATAATAATAATAATAATAGTAAAAATAATAATATACCTTTCAACACCTGATACACACAAAATAAAATAAGAGAATAACGCGGGTAACAGTACTGATCAGATAATTAATTCTAGAGTTATTACTGGAATCGTTTTGCTTTCATTGTTTCCCTAGTAGCTCCACACACACACCCCACATTATCGCCCCCTCCCCCCACCCCCGCCCACGCACACATACACCTCGAAGCCCTTTACTTCCAAAATAGCCACTCAGGAAACAATTTACAGCAAAATGCAAAACATCTCCCGGCGGGTCATATCCCATTTCAACACGGCGATGCGCATCTCTCCTTTTTAACTCGCTTTTTTTCCTGACCATTTTAAGTACTCATTTTGTGGGATTTTTTGTTGTTACTGTTATTGTGGGTTCGGCTATCATTTTCTTGGCGCTTACTCCTGTTTATACGACAACCCGTAAATTTTCGAATCTTTTATGGACAATGAATTTGGTATAGGAAATCTTATTGCTTTATTATTATTATTATTATTATTATTATTATTATTATTATTATTATTATTATTATTATTATTATTATTATTATTATTATTATTATTATTATTACCTCCACCAAGGAGGTTATGCGATCGAGTCCGTTTATTTATTTGTCTGTGTGTCTGTGGACAGGATTACGTCAAAACTACTTGACAGATTTTGATGAAATTTTCATCGAATATAGACCTTAGATCAAGGACCACCTTAGTGAATTTTGTATCGCATCCGGATCCTGATCTGAATTCTAGCTTCAGGTTTGCCTTTTTCGTGTGTCTGTGGACAGAATTACATTAAAACTGCTCAACGGATTTTGACCAAATTTTCACCATAGATAGATCTTAGGTCATGGATGACTTCGTAAAATTTTAGAGATGATCAGATCCGAAACCAGATTCTTGATCTGGATTAGTATTTTTCGTCTTTTTAAAAATAGTGTCTAAACATCTAAACGGATTTGGGCAAAATTTTCTGCAATGATAGATTTTACGTCATGGATGATCATAATATATTTTTAGATATGATACGGATCTGGATTCAAGATTTTTTAATTATTTATTTATCTGTAAGTCTCTGGACAGGATTATGTCAAGACTAAAAGACGGATTTTGACGAGATTTTCTCCACTATTAGATCCTAGGTCATGGACGACTCTGAATCTGGATCCAGAATCGAGATCTAGATTTCCATTTTATTTCACCCCCCCCCTACATAACGTCAAAATTACTCGTTGGATTTACCATTTGAGATACTATCGCTATAGAATTATTTGGTCCTTTACCTGGCTAGACAGTAGTACATTGGATCGTTCTCTCTGGTTATGACTCATTTTCCTATTCTCTACACATACACCGAATAGTCTAGCCTATTCTTCATATACCCTCCTGTCCTCATACAATTGACAATACTGAGATTACCAAACAATTCTTCTTTGCTCAAGGGGTTAGTTCCTGCACAGTAATTGTTCCGTGGCTACTTTCAACTTAATGAAGGTAGAAGAGACTCTTTAGCTATGGTAAGCAACCTTCAGGAGAAGGACCCTCTAAAATAAAATCGTTTTCTCTAGTCTTGAGTAGCGCCATAGCTTCTGTACTATGGTCTTTCACTGCCATGGGGTAGATTTCTCTTGCTTGAGGGTACATTCGGGCACACTGATCTATGTTATTTCTCTTTCCTTTTTTTCAAGTTTCTATATGAGATTTATTCTCTAATGTTGTTACTATTCTTAAAATATTTTTTTTTTTTAATTGGTAACTACTTCATTTGCAGTTTGTTTATTTCCTTATATACTTTCCTCACCAGGCTATTTTCCCTGTTAGAGCCCTTGGGCTTATAGCATCTTGCTTTTCCAACTAGGGCTGTAGCTTAGCAAGTAATGATAATAATGATAATAATAATAATTTGGAAAAAGAAAATCTCCACAGATTATTCTTGGGAGATCCGGACATACATTTTTCGCTATTTTAGGGATTACATGAAAAAATGACGTATTCTGGCAAAATTTCCACCACAAATAGATTTCAGGCTAAGGACAACTCAAGTAACTATTCACGGTCAAAAATCAGTAATTATTATTATTATTATTATTATTATTATTATTATTATTTATGTATTTATTTATATATACGTATATATATACATATATACTGTATATAATATATACATAGACAGTATATACATGTGTATATATACATACATACATATATATATATATATATATATATATATATATATATATGTATACATATATATATATATATATATATATATATATATATATATATATACACACATACATACATACACACACATATATATATATATATATAGATAGATAGATATGTAAATCTTTATATATATATATATATAGTATATATATATAAATATATATGTATATACACACATATATATATATTTACATATATACATATATATGTATATATATATATATATATATATATATATATATATATATATATATATTTATATACACACACACACACACACATATATATATATATATATATATATATATATATATATATATATAAATATATGTGTGTGTGTATGTATAAATATATATATATATATATATATATATATATATATATATATATATATATATATATATATATATATATATATATGTGTGTGTGTGTGTGTGTGTGTATGTGTGTACAAATATATATATATATATATATATATATATATATATATATATATGTGTGTGTGTGTGTGTGTGTGTGTGTGTGTGATATCTTCTAAATAACTATTTGAATAACATATACAATTGACTATTCGAATAGGATTCCTTTGCGCGGTTGTTTTGTTTGCTGTTCTGATGCTGCTTATGTGCAGTTAATTCATTGTTCTTTGCATTATTTTTGAGACTTGTTTAACATCTTAAGAAAACGTTAGTCAATGATATGGAATTAGTTGGGAGTGATGGGGAAGTTTTAGCAGTTAAAAGAATAAAAGTAGTGAGTAGGAAAGCTATGGCAAACAAATCTCCAGGTCTTACTTAGGATGATTCTACTGGCCCCAGTTCATTGCAGTCAGATATATTTTGGTGAAATGGCAATGAAGCCGGTAATGAGGGACCTAGTTTAACGAAGTGTTGGTTCTTTCCCAATACACTTGAAATGATATATGATGGCAAGATGCAGTGGACAATCAGACTTTATATAAACAAAACACTCAATTTTTTAATTTTCTTTTTTTAAAGAAGGTAAATACAGATCATATACAACTGTTAAGGATCAAAATGCTGCCACTGGCTTTGAAAACAATATGTTGAAAAAAAAAGATAAATGAAAAAAAAAAAAAAAAAAAAGGGAAGGGAAGTATCCTGTACTTATTTTGTCTGATTACCCACTATGTAGGGATCCGAATGAGTTATTGGTAGATGAAAAATGTGTTTACCCTAAACGACGTGACGTCAAGCAGAAAGCTAAAACGAGTTTAAAACCACAAGTGGTCGCGCTTTTGAAATTTGTGGCTCCAGAGAAAATATTTCTTCCCTGCCTTATACATAAACGGGTTGGGGTATACAAAGTCAGTTCTATGTTATGTTTAGAATGTAGCAAGTAGAGTAGTTTTGAATGTGAATGTAGGAGTAATTTTAAATGTAGATATTGCAGAAAATATCATGACTGTAAAGAGTGTTCTGATAAAAAAAGATAATGTTAAAATCATTCCAAAATTTTCCGATTGTGGGGGGTAACGAACAGGATAATTCTTGATTGACCTAATAATAATAATAACAATAATAATAATAATAATAATAATGATGATAATAATAATAATAATCTTTATTTCAGCAAAAGCCATATACAGAGTTACAATAGGGGTACAGTGATCTTACACTTATGACATCAGTAAAAAAGATGAGATACGCAATAATAACAGTGATATAGTACAAACATCAATTAGCAGGTTGACCACAGAGTTCTAAGGTCTGGGTAATAAAATCACAATAACATTAGCGCTTAATAATGATGATAATATGTATATCAGCAAACAAAAGGAGAGAGAGAGAGAAAAAAAAAGAATGGCGATGACAATGATAATTATGTTGGAACAAAAATTGCTTGGATAATGATAGAACTCGGGGGAAAAAATCTAGTCACAGAGCTGGTGGTGTGAAGGAAATAGAAGACCTCCAAACAGCAAAGATATAACATAATAAAACACGTTATCATAACATTACTGGGTATTATACCTAAGTTATTTAGTGCTGAAGATTTTGCATAGCCACACTAACAAAGATTAGTAAATACAATTCATTGCACTGACGCTTCCCTATTCCAGGTTTCCCACATTTTGGATTTTATTCTAACTTTACTTGCAAGCAAATTTTGAATTAGGGGATTTTGACTAGATCGTAGGCGGGAGGTGAGACTTACTATAGAGCGTCGAATGATGGTTTTTTAGGTTATCCAGTCTATTTTCAACAAACATCGCTGAAGCCGAATGGTGCCTCGGGGTATTGGTGAGGCGTCTTAGGATATCATTGTGAATGACTGTGATACGTCTCATCGATTCACGCATATAGTTTGCCCATAGCGAGCAGCCGTACACGTTATAGCAGTATGTTTGAAACAGAAGTTTTTTATATCTTGGCGGCAGAAGGCAAATCTTCTCGTTACCATGTTCCCTAGACAACACATTTTACGTCGCCTGTTTTCAATGTCAGATGTGTCCTTTAAATCTTTCGTAATGATATGACCTGGGTAAGGAAAATCATTGACAAATGCTAGCTGATGGTTTTGGAGGAAAATATGTGGGTCTTCTACGAATCGGAGCGCTCTAGGAAGGACAGACATGCACTGTGTCTTTGATTCGTTATAGATTATGTCATGTTCATTAGCGTATGCGTTGCAGTTGTCAATAGGACGTGTATGCCTTGGGCAGAGGGAGAGATGAGGACCATATCGTCAGCGTAGCAAAGGTTATTTATGGTAAAGCCATTAACCGTACAACCAATGGGAAGTGTATTCAGTCTGATATTTAAATCATCTGAGTAAACATTAAATAAATATGGTGAGAGGATGCCTCCTTGCCTGAAACCGTTAGATGAACCGAATGGCTGGGATAAGACATTGCCCCATTTGACACAGAACTGCTTTGTTGAGAACCAACAGTATAACATGTCGATGAGATATAGAGGAGTTCCCCTTTTGCGTAGTTTCAAAAAGAGTTTCAGATAGTTTACTCTGTCAAATGCCTTCCACGTCTGCAAAACATAAGTAGACGGGTGAGGCCGCGGATATATAGAAATTCAATATCTCCTATAAGATATATATACAGGTGTCAGTCGAGTGGTTAGTCTTAAAACCAAATTAATTGGCTGCAGTGTGGAGAAAGGGTGCAAGGCGACGGAATAGAAGAGATTCAAATATTTTCGATGAAATTGTTGTGATGGCGATGGGGCGGTAGTTTCCTGGGTCACTCGCATCCTTCAGTTTGTTTTTTGTGAGGTATTAAATGGACAAGTAGAAGGGTTTCGGGGAGATACTGGTGTAATATATAGGCATTGAATAGTGCAGCAAATAGGATATAAATTATAGGGCGGCAGAATTTGAAAGCCTCGGCGGGAAGCCCATCGCAGCCGGAGGCCTTGTTACCAGGTAATTTCTTGATAGCTTTGCACACGTCACTCAGAGAGATACGGTCACTATATTGAAATTCCATATTGACATTGATGAGAGAATAGCTTGCCGAGTGTACCCTCAAGCAAAAGAATTCTAACCCATGACTGTGGAAGAACATGGTACAGAGGCTATGGAACTATCCAAGATTAGAGAACAATTGTTTGATTTTGGAGTCTCCTTCTCCTAGAAGAGCAGCTTACGAGAGCTAAGGCGTCTTTACGACCCTTACTAGGATGAAAGAAGCCACTGAACAATTGTAGTACAGTAGTTAACTTCTTGAGTGAATAAAAATATTTTGACAATCCCAGTGTTGTCAGGTGTATAAGGACAGAGGACATTGTGGAAACAATAGGCCATACTATTCGGTGTATGTACTGTATAAGGAGAGAAAAATTGAGCCGGAATTAGATCGAGGTATCCAATGTAATACTGTCTGGTCAGTTAAAGGAACTAATAACTCTCCAACGGTAGTATCTTACTGATTGAAGATGTGCAACTGTGATATTTTTCGATATTTGCCATTTTTTGTGCTAACATCGCCATAACAGTTGCGCTTATGATGTGCTTCAATAATACTTTTGGAGAAAACGTTATTTCACCATAATTTCATCATTAGTTTGTGTTAAGAAATACTGTTGGTGCAGATATCTTACAAAAATTTAGACATAAAAATGCAATTACTTTTGTATTAGGTATTTCTTGGTAATGATATAACTGAATTGAATTTAATCTGTCTGTTCTAATTCTTTTAGATGGCAAGGTAACTGCTTGATCACTACCTTTCGTGTTGGTAAAAGAGGACACGCGTGGTGCTGGGTGTGGACATGTGTGTTTTTTTTTTTGTTTTTTTTTTTTTTTTGCTGATCTATTCGGTGTTCTTGATTCTGACAAAAATATTAGTCTCATGGGAACACATTTTAATAAGACAAAGTTCAATTTTCTTCTGTATGTTAGATGTAAGGAGCTCTACTATGAAATACAAATAGGTCAATGAATTGTGGGATTGTCACTTCGAGAGAGGATCTAGAGAAAGCAAATTGTTGTGTCATAGTAACACTTCATGAGAAAAGGGACATTGTATTATAAAGAAATATGGGTAACCATCTTTGAATTTGCATGGGAATACTTATTGCTTGTGACTTTTTTTAAGTAATATGAGTAAATGATTAGATATGTTCTAATTCTTTTGAAGTTTTAATTCAAGAACCGTTGGGGCCTGGGTAAAAACAGTTTAATCTTCAGCAAAAATTAAAGATGTTTATGGAATGCGGACATTCGTTATAAAATGACTCATTTTACATATTCAGTGTCACTGTTTTTTAAACTTTCGCAAGAAATTTTTCTTATAAAATAATTCCCACCGGTTTGCCCTCGGTGCCTCTTCAGATAACAAATCTTTTGTGAACAAACAAAGCGTTGCTAAGAAAACTTTATTTGTTTTGTTCTTCGAAGTCTTATCGTGTATAAACTGAATCATATGTTACAAATGGATGAGATACGAAAGAGACTGGAGCTGCTGCCATATCTTCTTAAATCCTCTAAGCTCTGTCCAGAGAAAATGGCGATATTTTGGTAGATGTGGCATCCCTTTTTATCATTGAGGTTATTATGATTTTCTTATAAGTGTCCTAATATAAAGAATAATCTGCATATTGAGATAACTGAAGGTACCTCTTTTTCATATGCAAATATCTACTAGTAGTAACTGAACTTAAAAGTGCTGACATGAAAAATTTGCTTGATAATTCCTGAGATCTACTAAACTAAACAATATAGTTATTTTATTGATGCCAATGTGAAAATGGAA
>NC_090733.1:21246855-21254355 GCF_036898095.1 Palaemon carinicauda | reverse complement strand
GGTGTGAAAGCCGAGATGTTGAAGGAAGGGGTGTAACTGTACTTGAATGGTTGGTGAGATTGTTTAATATATGTTTCGTGTTGTCAATGGTACCAGTAGATTGGGTTTGTGCATGTATTGTACCACTATACTAGGCTAAGGAAGATGTGCATGAGTGTTGTAATTCAAGGGGTATTAGTTTGTTGAGTGTAGTTGGAAAAGTGTGTGGTAGAGTACTGATTAATAGAATTAAGGATAAAACAGAGAATGCAATCTTAGAAGTACAGGGTGGTTTTAGAAGAGGTAAGGGTTGTATGAATCAGATTTTTACAGTTAGGCAGATATGCAAGAAATATTTAGCAAAAGGTAAGGAGGTGTATGTTGCGTTTATGGATCTAGAGAAAGCATATGATAGAGTTGATAGGAAAGCAATGTGGGATGTAATGAGGTTATATGGAGTTGGTGGAAGGTTGTTGCAAGCAGTGAAAAGTTTCTGCAAAGGTAGTAAAGCATGGGTTAGGATAGGAAATGAAGTGAGCGATTGGTTTCCGGAGAGAGTGGGGCTGTGACAGATATGTGTGATGTCGCCGTGGTTGTTTAACTTGTAGTTAACCCCTCAGGTTTAGAAGGATTTTTTGCTAATCTCAATGTTGTCAGGTGTATAAGGACAGTGGAGAATATGTAATAAATAGGCTAGTCTATTCAGTGGGTGTGTGTGGGTAAGGGGAAACTGAACCGTTACCAGAGAAAAGGATCCAATTTAGTACTGTCTGGCCAATAAATATGCCTCATAACTATCTAGAGGTAGTATCTCAACGGGTGGCTGGTGTCCAGGCCAACCTACTATATATATATATATATATATATATATATATATATATATGTATATATACACATAAATGTATATATATATATATATATAAATATATACTGTATATATATATATATATATATATATATATATATATATATATATGTATATATATACTGTATATACATTTATACAGTATATATATGTGTGTGTATATATTTATATATATATATATATATATATATATGTACATATATATATATATATATATATATATATAAATATATATATATATATATATATATATATATATATATATATATATATATATATATTATATCATAGCCCCTAATTTTCCGATGATAATGAAATATTTGGCCTTTTTCAGAGTTGCTCGGGAGAGTGAGCAGAGTGTAATTAATTCCCCAATTTAACTAGCAACAGAAGATGAAAAAAGACAACTTTGTATGGTATACTTTAGTAAGGTTATAAATAGTATTTACAAAAGAAATATTTTGAATGATATACCTGAAGCTGAAACAAACTTTAATGTACCCATGAATAAATACTGTGTGTTTGAAGTCGAAGCTATCATTAAAAAACTCAAGAGATGGAAAGCCCATTGATACAATGAAATACTGCTTACAAGATTATTTCTTAGAATGTGGCATGGAGTGGCGAAACCTGATGAATAGGATTTAGGAGTGGTTGTGAAAATGACAAAAAGAGAAACCTGATTCATTGAAATAATTACAGAAAACACACATACGTCAGTTGTTATGGAAATATATAGTTTGATTTTTCTAAAAGAGACTGGAGAGAAAGATTGATGACAAGTTGAGAGGTGAACAATCCGGGCTTAGAAAAGTACGGAGCTGTACTGGCCAGATTTTCATTTTGAGACATGGACAGCAATGCGTAGACTATAGAAATCCATTTCGGATAGTATTTGTGGACTTTGAAAAAGCCTTTGATAGTGTGCACCAGCCAATATTTTGGAGTTTCCTACGTTATTAAAGAATTCCTCTTAACAATTTTAATTTGATCACGTCTATTCATGAGCATAGCAAGTGCAAAGTAATGGAGTTCTATCAAATTAATTTTTAGTGAATAGCTGAGTACTCAAAGGGAATGTGTTTTCACCTATGTTGTTTATCTTCCTCATGGATTTTATAATGTGTAGAACAGGAGGAGATAATGCAAAAGGATTGGACTGCATTGGCAATAGGAAATTAGCTGACCTAGAGTGTGCTGTTGATACTTTCCTTATTAGCAGAGCAGCACAGGATTTGCAATGTTTGGTTACCGCTTACCAAAATGCATGAAATATCACACGAGGTGGGGCTCAAGATAAAGAAAAAAAAAGAAAGCCAGAGATGATGAAAACGTAGTTTGGAATGGAAGATGTAATATAATTAAAAGGAGAAAGAATTAATGAGGTAGTATCATTTAAATATCTGGGAACTTTGATCTCCAGTACAGGGTCTTTAGAATTAGAGTTTAGAGAAGGATTGAAAAAGGGAATCAGAAAATGATTAATTGAAGATTGTAAAAAGGAAATCGGTCAGTTCTTAAGTAAAATTTGGAAATCAAATGGCCTAAAATTAGAAATAATAATCAGGCTATATATCAATGTAGTGAGATCATTGTTTCTATATGGACAATCATGGCATGACAATGGAACAATCTCCGAAAGATTTGGTAGATTTAAGAACAAAGCCTTCAGAAGCATATTGGGAGTTAAATTGCCGGACACGAGAGATTACCCAAGTGCCATAATGTGGACGAGATCATGGTAAGGGGTAGATGGAGATGATATGCTCTTTGTACTATCCAAGAGAGATTAGTTCACCAAACAATCAAAACACCAAGGCCTACATGGAAGAGAACTATGAAGCCAGAAGTAGGTGATGATTAATGGACCCGACTGGCGAAATCTAACCGAGTCCCTTTGCCTCAATTGGCGTAGGAGGAGACGATGATGATGATGATTCATCAAGGAACGCAATTTCCCAAATCTGGTCCCGAGTGGAAGACTATCCATTCAATAGGCAATACCAAGTAGAGGTTACCTGTAAAACATTAAACCTAAAAAGGTAAAAATATAAAACTATATCATCATTGGTAAGGGTGGTGAAAAAAGCATTCCTTCTTAGAGTAGGCCCGCTATTTCAAGACTAGGCTTGCTCGGAATTTGTTACAATTCTCTGAGTAAAACTTTCATAAACTGGTGATTTTAGGTTGTAGGTTGGTCAAGGCACCAGCCACCTGTCTAGATACTATAGCTAGTCAGTTATTGGGTCCTTTGACTGGCCACATAGTAGTGCATTGGATCTCTCTCTCTGGGTACAGCTTATTTCAACATTGCCGGCGCAAACACAATATTCTGGCATTTTCTTTACACATTCTCCTCTTTTCTTATACACTTGACAACATAAATTAAAAAAAAAAAATAAATAAAATCTCTCAATAGGTATGCTACTTCTCTGTAATTGTTCAGTGGATATTTTCCTTTCGGTAAGTGTAGAAGAGAACCTTCAGCTATATTAAGCAGATCTTCTAGGAGATGGACACTCCAAAATCAAACCAATGTTCTTTAGTCTTTGATGGTGACATAGCCTCTGTACCATGGTCTTCCACTATCTTCGGTTAGAGATCTCTTGCTTCAGGGTACAAACGGGCGCACTATTTTGTCTAGTATCTCTTCCTCTTGTTATTTCCAAGTTTTTTCCCTTGTTATTTTCAAGTTTTTCTAGTTTATATATAGAATGTTTATTCTAATGTTATTATTGTTCTTAAATATCGCTTGTAGTTTTTCCTCATTTTTTTCCCTCACTGGGCTATTTTCTCTGTTGGAGCCCTTGGCCTTATAGCATCCTGCATTTCCAATTACGGTTGTAGCTTGGCAAATAATAATAATAATAATAATAGTAATAATAATAATAAAAAAAAAAATAATAATTTGTTAATGAATAAAAGTGTTCCGTTGATCCCTTTCCTCTCCATTTTCCTTCTTTCTTATCTTTAGGTGTTTGTTCTTCCAAAGCTCTCAACTATCACTCAGATTTTAAACGATATCAATGAATCCCTAAATCATGGATCCTCTAACAACCTTCACGAACATTTTATCACAGTTCAACTTAGTGATATCAATTAAAAGCATTTTTCTCAAAAAACAAATTGAAAAATTATCAAGGATACAGTTGATGGAAGAACTCTCACGCACAGCAACCGCATCCTTTTTACACCGGAAACTTTCTGCAAAAAAAAAAGAAAAAAAAAATTGTATAGACGTTTATTAATTGAAGTCTTTGTACTATAGGACGGAGAAAATTATGAATTTTTTTAACATCGACGCATTATATTTACTTATTCTTTGCTGGTGATTACAGTAGTACCAGTGAACGTCAAGATTCCATGTAATAAACGTAAATGAGAGAGAGAGAAACTGCCCTAATTTTAGCATCTTTCTCCAAGACGGTATCTTATCAACACATGGGAAAGTTTTGATGGAAAAAGTTTGTGCATGATTACTTAGTTGTATCTCAGCGGCACAGTTTTTCTTTCACTCGAATGTGAATGAGGACAGATAAAGGATGCGGAGGATTTTCTGAATGACTTAATACTTTGCATTATCCAAAAGGGAAAGAGATAATAGATTAAAGAAATCATAATCTTTGACGTCTTTGACCTATCCAAAACGAACGGTATCTCTCTCTCTCTCTCTCTCTCTCTCTCTCTCTCTCTCTCTCTCTCATTAATGATATATACTGCATAATGGGGTCGGCGATGATTATAGCCGGAAAATCCTCTGACGGGAAAGGAGGTGCATATGGTTAACGGGAAACTTTCTATCCTAATACTTTAAGCGGATTTTCCATTTCCGTATTAACTTCAGTGATATAATCATCTCTCTCTCTCTCTCTCTCTCTCTCTCTCTCTCTCTCTCTCTCTCTCTCTCTCTCTCTCTCTCTCTCAGCAGTAGGTTTAGTTAAAGTTTTCTTGCGGATTATTTATTAAGGTTATCATTTATTGTCAATAATGAATGAAGAAATTGCCTTCTTCATTACTGAAAATAAACTTGAAAGTACATAAAAAAATATCTGATTATAGTTAGATATATTCGAGAGCCAAGATACCCTATAATTACTGACTGGACTTGGTCCAGAATTCTTTGATAGTCTGGAAAAGCTACATTTGCTTTTACATTTTTCATCCGTATCTCACCGGTAAAAGTTTAAAAGCTACTTTTGAATGTCAGAGGCAAGGGACAGTGACATTGCTCTAACAAGCAGGATAATTCCATAGAGACTGACCATATATGCATATGATCAATGTCCATGTCCAATATCCACCCAAGCTAGGACCAGGAACGTTCTGGCAATGGATGCTGATGACTCAACAGGTTGACCTATGGGCTACCCCAAAAAATACATCATTAACTCACAAGTATGGTGAGGTTGCAGCCACTAAAGGTATAAACGAGTTTGAGTGAGACTCGAACTCCAGTCTGATGATCACCAGGCAAGGACGTTTCCAATAGGCCACCACAACGACAAAAGTTATTTAAATTTCTTACTATAAGTCAAACCATTCGGTGGTGGCCGCTGAGAAGAACTCTTTCGCAGAACTTATCGTGTCTGAGCGTAAACACTTAGTTCAATTTTCCTTGAAGGAAGCTTTCTTTAGAGACAAGTCGAAAACCTTTGAAAACAACAATAAAGGCAGATTAAGAGATTAACAGTAATACTGGGACAAGCATCCTTTTTTCCCTCACCCTTTCGTTAAAACTCTACTTGCTTCTTCTTCTTCTTTAGATTGCCCGGAGCTTCTCTCCGGGCAGTGGCTTTTTGTCGGCGCGTCTAGCCCCTAGGTGGTTTAACTGTACTTGCTGGCTCAAGATCACCTAAATAACATCAACATCTTTTATAGATACATACACACACACACACACACACATATATATATATATATATATATATATATATATATATATATATATATATATATATACATATATATATATATATATATATATATATATATATAATCTCGAAAACTGATATCTAATCATAAACAATGCTTATAATGAACTTCGAACTTATTAAAAAAAACTTAAATCTTTTTAAATTGGTCTGCCCTTGTTAGATACTTACTTATCTTTCCCTACCGATATTTCCGTGGTTTATAAGATTAGGATTTCTTAAAGGAAAAGTCAATTCAATATTCTCTCTCTCTCTCTCGCTCTCTCTCTCTCTCTCTCTCTCTCTCTCTCTCTCTAAATATATATATATATATATATATATATATATATATATATATATACACACACACACACACACACACACATATATATATATATATATATATATATATATATATATATATATATATATATATATATATATATAGTGTGAGGTCTACCGCCATATGTCGCCTACCCAGGTTGAGGGTGAGGTCTACCGGGTGACCAGCGTCCCACAGCTCCTAAATCAGTTTTTCCCTCGGCCTAAATATCATCGATTGAGGGTACTAAAAATGTTGCTGAAGGAGTTTTATAGAAGAGTCATTCTGACAGAAGAAGCAGCACTCGCCTTTTTAAGAGAGCACAATCTCTTGGATACAGTTCAAGAAGCAGATCTATTTGTGTCATTCTTAGAAGATGTACGAAGTGTGTATCGCTAGAATAAATGTATGGAAATATATGATAACCTGTTTGATTTATGAAGAATGTATCGCTAGAATAAATGTATGGAAATATATGATAACCTGTTTGATGCACGAAGAGTGTATCGCTAGAATAAAGGTATGGAAATATATGATAACATGTTTGATGTACGAAGAGTGTATCGCTAGAATAAATGTATGGAAATATATGATAACATGTTTGATTTATGAAGAATATATCGCTAGAATAAATGTATGGAAATATATGATAACCTGTTTGATGCACGAAGAGTGTATCGCTAAAATAAATGTATGGAAATATATGATAACATGTTTGATGTACGAAGAGTGTATCGCTAGAATAAAAGTATGGAAATATATGATAACATGTTTGATGTACGAAGAGTGTATCGCTAAAATAAATGTATGGAAATATATGATAACATGTTTATTTTTACCTTTATTCCTTTTTTTTAATGTAATTAGAAATCCAATGATCTATTTAAGTCATTTCTAAGATATGTTTAAATCAAGTGTTTATTGCTTAAACAAATGTATGAAATGTGTTTTATCTATGAGGGACGAATAATTCAGCAGTAGACCTCACGCTATAGTACTAACGGGAGGTAGATCTCACGCTATAGTGTGGTAGACCTCACGCTATAGTAGCACCTATATATATATACATACATACATATATACACACGTATATATATATACATATACTGTATATATATATATATATATATATATATATATATATATATATATATATATATATATATATATATATATATATATATATATATATATATATTTATTTATTTATTTATCATGTAGATATTCCTTAGAGATTCTTTGCATCTATTGAATGCAATGTTTTCTACACCTTCCACCAGTATTTTTCAAAGGTGGGGATTTCCTTTTCTGCATAAAAGTTTAACACTGTTCTTTAAACATAATTAAGCCATCTAGAGCAGTCAGAGTACGAGGATGGGGCTTTGTTCTTTCTTGAAATTGAGGTTTTCCACATTCTTCTTGCG
>NC_090733.1:21196855-21239355 GCF_036898095.1 Palaemon carinicauda | reverse complement strand
CTGCACCAAAAGGCTAAGCAGGAAATCCCAACATCATCTTAAATAATGAGACCCATGAATTTTCTCATCTTGGCAGTCATCTCTAAGCCGATGGAAACACTGATAGTGAAATGTGGTGTCGGGAAGCTGTCATTCAGAGTAACTGAAGAAAGTAATCTAAGAAATGCACCTAATATAATAGTTTATCGTTCGGTTGTCCCTCCAACTTTTCTTTATAGCGCAGAGACTTGAAACAGATATAGACATCACATAAAAACTTGACGTATTTCATCAACGCTACATTCTACAAATCCTAAAAATCAGTTTGCAAGACCATCAAACTAATAAAAACAATTTAGAAAAGTCGAATTGCTTAAATACTTAAGCCTTAACATTCAGAGTCAATATAAGATGGACTGAACATGTGCTTAGAGTGAAGGATACAACCATTCCAAAAAAATATTCTACTCAGAGTTAGTGAAGGAACCAGCAGAGTGGGTGGACAGCAGAAGCGCTTCAAGGATTGTCTGAAGACAAATATGATAATATGTGACATCAATAATACCAAGGAAAGAGATCCGCAAGACTGCACTGCTTGGAGGGCAAAGGGAAACGAAGGCATTCAAAAAAAAAAAAAAAAAAAAAAAAAAAAAAAAAAAAAAAAAAAAAAAAAAAAAAAAAGCAGCAGCAATAAGATCAGCTGGACGTGGAAACTGATAACTTTCACTACCTCCCGATATTGTGTACCCACACTGTTGAAGAGTGTGTGGATCTAGAATTGGACTAGTTTCTCATTTGAAAACATATTAGGGTCTTTGAAACAGTAATACTCGATATCGAGTGACAGCCATGATCATAATTGTTACCGTTATTTTAATCATTTGCAGAATTAAGTGCGACACAAGTTCTCCGAAAATTAGTCGATTTAGGTATAGATTAAAAAATCTGACGTAACAAAAAGTTATTCAGGAATTTTCAGAATTTTTTCGTTTTGCATTTCTTGATTCTGCTTCGTAAACCGTCCAGTAAAATCATGCTAAAAACTCAGTAAGTTATATAAAACAGGAACTGGATAACCGTTTGATGGTTCACTTATTTCTCATGAATTAATTTTTGTTTTTTACGTAAACTTCTTAGTTCTTTCGATAAATTTTTATTATCAGATAATTATATAGGATTTTCATAAAGAACATTTTACAAACGACATCATTATATACATCAAGTTATTAATTTTTATTTTCAAAAGTTATATTTACATGATTACAGCCTAATGTTTCATATATCAATAGGCTAAAAGAACTATTTTTTTTTTCATTCTTATTGGAAAGTATAAATGCAAACGTAATTAAGATAGAGTAACTAATTGAAAAGAGCTTCATCGTTCATTCCAGTATATAGTTTGATATCAAATTTCATCACGGAAAGACGAACTCGCAAGAAAAGCGATGGAACCTTGACTTTTTACAGATTCAGAAACAGAAATTCCTCGCAGGAAATTGATGCGAGAGCGATTGAGAAATTGAACACTGTGAAGTGATCCGACGTATCCCTAGATTTCGAGGCAGAGTTATCTGTAATTATAGTCGATTGTCTGTCTGGTCGTCGGATAGCCATTTTATAATCCTGATTTACCACATTATTCACGTTTCGAGTTAGTCACGGTAAAATGTAATACAGCATGAAGAGTTTTCTCAGCAAAAGTGCTTTTCTTATTAAGCTCACTCACTATATTCAAACGACGCTGTCTGTCTAAGGTATCTCTCTCTTTCTACCTTATGATGACGGTGCTGGTTGGTGATGGTGGTGAGAGACTTGAGAGCGTGATGCAAGACTCAAATCGCTCCCTTTCTTCAACAGATGCTGTCCGTATAAGTAGTTTTTTCCGGTTTTTATCCTCTATTGGCAATGTTAAATGGTGATATTGGAGAGAGAGTGCGAAGAATGGGAAAAAGAGTTGAAAAATTTAAGTTTTCCAAGAGGAGGAAGTTTAAGGTGGATTCTGGCAAAAAGGAGGAAATAAATGTATGTTGAAAAGATTTGAGACTGACACATTTGCCAAAATTAAACCGTTTACTGGGAAATGCTGTTTATCAGTTTTTTAAGGGATGGTTTAACTGACTTTCAAATAAGGCCGAGTCATTGATTCAAGAAATACAGGTGAAGTGGATTATTCCAAAAGTAGGGACTGACAGATATTTTCTAATTCTTTACCCTTAAGACCATCATTATTATGTAGCAAGCCTTGTATATTAAGTTTACTATATATTATAAATTTTGATGAATTTAGGAAATTTTGAAATTAAATGCTATTCCAACTTTTAGTATACACCATATCTTTTTTTTTTCTTTTTTTTCTTTTAAAGAGTAGGTGAGATATCATAATTGAAAACCAATTATGAAGCAAACCCAAAAAGAAGGTACTTTCGGTGGATAAGATTTTTTTTTTCTTTTTTAAGGCTCTACAACACAGACCTTTTATCTTGATTGCCCTCTAGCCAGCTTTGTTCCACTTTTCTGGGAGTTTTATTTCTCCTTTTTCCATTTCATTTTCTGTCCATCGTGAATGCAAGATCAAACGTTCAGCGTTAGAATTTGCTTCATGCTCGTTACCTCATTTCAAAGCTCCCTTATTAACGATGTTCGTTGGGCAATGATTTTACGGGTAATTAACTTATTTATTTTATTGAAGAAATTATTCTAGGTAATTATTGCGTCGTTTGTTTTGTGTTCTGTTAACCAGTGTTATAGTTGATTAAATTGCCGTGGAATTGAATAGATGAAGGGCAATTAAATTCCGTAATTGTTGTGGAAGTCAAGGACTTAATTAATGACATCAAATGTCCATCAAGACTGTGTGTGTCGTATTTCTATTATGGGCCTTTTTTGTACAGTAGAATTTCGTGAAGAATCTCATTAACGTAGTTTTCAATTATAATCCATTAAATAAATTCATGTTGATTACATTTATACACAAAGCCGCCAATTTCACCAACACCATTACCCTGAAAATAGTTTAATTTTTATAAACTTTCGTTAGTTTCAGCAACACATTTTTCCTTAGGAACTGACTCCCGCCTCCCCCAAACCACAACCTCAGTCTCTCCTAAACCCCCAAGGATCCCCATAACTCCCCAACCCCATTTCACTAATTTGCCAGATTTCAGCTCTGCTTTTCTAAATACTGCCATTCCCTCCGCTAACTTGTCGGGCCTCATTGGTCCGTCACTGTACAAAACGAACTCTGAATCTCAATTATAAGTTTATGGGTAGTATTTTTTAAGGGAATGAGGTTGCTAGCCCCATACCTTGTCTAGATATATGCACTGTATTCTTGGCCTTCTCCTCACCAACACCAAATTGAATAGTCCGTTTTACATTTTATATTAATAATGCACTTCTCTATAATCTTTGCTATTTCTATTTTACCGTTTGATTTGCAAAAAATTAGTTCGTTTTCTATGCTGTCTATTCAATGCTATCCTATCTATTCACTTTCTATCTTGTCACTTAATTTTCTACTTATGCAAAATAATTTCTTCTATGTGTGTTTTCTTATTATCGTGTAGTTTCCAGTAATTAGCAAAACAGTTCCCAGATGTAAGATCAGATTTAATCCTTTTCTCTTCAATCTATTCATGCCGATTTAACCAAGATATTTTCCATACGCTTCTATGCTCTATGTCCTTATGATGTGAAGTTCAAGGAATAAGCCCAATTGTTTTCAAACCTGATTATCTCATTTTTTTTTATTCTATCTAATCTTTCTCTATCAACCAAAACTTTGTTTCCTAATTTACACTTTTCTGTTATGATACTGCAAGAGAATTAGCAACACCGCTGACAGAGATAAAATGCTTACGAGAGTTATTTTCGAGAGGCCGTCGTCTATCATTCTCGGAAATCTCCGGAGCTTAAGACCTTTTAATAATCTTTGGGAACGCTCTTGGTGAATTATATCCGGAGATGTAAACGAGCAGGAAAAATCATGCTGAGAGGAATTTTATGGTATATTAAAAGATCTTTTGCGTTATGGGTAACATGGGAGCGTGATTCATTGGCGACCATTTGTAACTGAAAGGAGAGAGAGAGAGAGAGAGAGAGAGAGAGAGAGAGAGAGAGAGAGAGAGAGAGAGAGAGAGAGAGAGAGAGATTTTAATGAATTCAAGAGTGTGACCTCTAAGGTTATTATTTTCTTTTTTTCATGATAGATTATCTGCAAATTTCTTAGCAGTTTTGTTGTTATTTCTTTCACGACATTTTCGTGGATTTCATTTTCCACCTACTTTTAATCTCGGTTACTTAGCACTAAATATTTTCGTGATCAAAATAAAGATTAGGAAGAAGAGTCCGAACTTCGAAAACTGCAATTTTTCTTCCACGGGAACATGAAAATGAGGTTATTCTTAGCTATCCATTATGTCTCACGAAAATATCCCATGACCCCTTCTATTACTTGGGCTCTATTAACTGAATTTTTAGGGCTCTGGTTAAGCCGCAATTGAATGCTGCAAAATGGCAGTGAAACTACTAATTGCATTCTGGTGATTAATTACCTTTTCTTGGTATTGCTTTCATTGCTTATGCCTATCATCCGTGCATCATAATAACGATTTAATGAGATATACAAATTAGCTTGAAAATTATTACATCCTGCTTCTGATAATTAATGCTGACTGATTTGATTTAATTTTTAGATATCCAAAACTATGATTGACCAAGTTAAAGGTAATAGATCATTTATTGTTTCGAAATCAGCTTTTTCCTTTTTGGACAAATTTCTCACATTAATCATTTTTCTTATAAGAAAAGTTTCTACCTCTAATGGTTTTATAATATAATGAGTAGGTTGTACAAGGAATACCAATTGATTAAGAAAAATTATCTTAAGAAAATATGGAGTGATTAGAACACTTGAAAGTATCAGACAGTAATGACTATATTTTGTACTGGACATTATAAAAATGTAAAGTTTTCCCAGACAATCTGATACCAAAAATATTCGTGGTTTGCGTGGTGTTAGCTAAATCTTTTTTTTTCTTTCATGATGATGATTTAAAATAACAGAAATAAATCCTTAATATATGTAGGCTACGCCATATTGCAACCAAGTTGGAAATAACGCAGGTTTCAAGAACTATCAATATCTCTCGTCCTAGTCACATAGACTATTTAAGTACTTATATAAGACTTCTCCCGTTTGTCACAAATGATTACGGATTGATTTTTAAGCATGAGGTTGCTAGACCCTCACTGCCGTCTGCATATTGAAAAAGTGGTTTTTTTTCTTTCAATGTTTAATATACATTTTAGGTAACCCATCCAACGACTAAACAAAACTCTTCTTAATAGCAACAACAAAAAAGGAAGCAAATTAATGTTCTTGAAATTATAAAACTACTTACATATATGATAAAATTTTATTAATTTTTCTCCATCTTCTTTAATATTTGCTATACATCTTTTACATTTTCTTCTTGATAACTTATGATGGTTTTGAGTGCGGTCAAAGTAAGGTAAAATTATATGAGAAATATAATTATTTTGAAATGTAGATATTTCTTAATTCAAAGCATTCGAGTATTTTCTTGTGGTGATTTATATGCTAACAAAATCCCACATACCAAAACCTTTTTACAACTTCCATGGAATTATTTCCATCACTCTATCTATTGCTTTAGTCTTATTCGACCCTATTTCAGACATTTACTTTACCAGATGTACTATCATACTATACTCCTTAAAAACTCATTCCTGCAGTAAAGCTTATTTATTCCCATGCATACACATATCTTCTAATTTCAGTAATTATTTTTTTTTACTTATTTTACGTTCATATTCTAAAAAAATCTATTGTGTTTCCATTTACACTTTTCGAAGAAAATTGTTTGTGAAATTTAATTATGCATAATTATAGAAGTATTTGGTACATACTCATGTTTAAAACTGTGACTGGAATGGTACGGAGACTTCAGGCTTAACAAGGTTGCAGGAGGGCAGCTGAAGATCAGATGAAACTGGCAAGATGACTTTGGATTCGAAGACTTCACGGAAAGGGTACCATCAACGTGGGACATCAGAAGTCTTCTCCAAGAATTCTATGACATTATTGAACTAAGGCCAGGCTACAGGCAGTGTTGGCTACTTCTTGTCACAAGCAGAAAGGGCTGGCTGCTCCGCATTGTCTCTTCTTTTCAGTTATAACAAGACTCTGGGGATAGGCATTTGTCTGAAGGGAAGGTTGGAAACTGGCTCTATCAAACTTCAGGCCTTCTCTGCTTCGTATCTCGTCAGGACTTGGTTCCCATCTGCTTGGGACATAGTTCCTCTCTTGTCTTATGTCCTCTCCTATTTCTCCTGGACAATCTCTTCTTGAAGTTTATACACCCATGTATAATTACAGTGGGAACTAGTCATTTCCATATAAGGCATCTTTTTTTTTTCTTTTCTTTTTTTAACAATTAGGCTTCTTGATTGGCCTCCTCAAAAACGACTACTTCGATCACTCCATGGAAGCTTTTAGAACAAATTTATGATGCAATCTGGACCACCTGTTAAGTTGTAACAAAAGGGCAGCATGTGTCCTTCCATGATGACATATTTCATAAACAAGGATATCCCTCAGGCTCGGTTTCTCAAAATATGCTGACTTCACTATTCAAAGCGATGGCATTTTAGTCAAAACAGAACAGTCCCTTTCACTGCAGGCGCTCTTCGTCGAGGCTCGGTTTAGTTCCAAAATGCTGCAGCGAAGTGATGATAAGTTTGACCAAACAATAAGGTAGCCCAATCACGTCTCGCTACTCCCACTTCGAGAATAGATATTTTTTTTTTGTCTTTTAATGACATATCCCTTAAAACGGATTTTGAACGAAGCGAAAAATCTATTTTTGGGTGAGAACACTGTGTCGTCCTGATGGAAGTTCCTAAGGTAGCTTCTAAAGGATATATTATATACTACAGTGATATTTCCAGAGAATTACCCTTCGGGTCCCAGAATTCTAACTCCTGGAGCGAATATCCTTAAAATTTTTCTCAAGGATATCGCGTATATCAGAGGACGCATTCTTGACACGTCACATAGCAATCTCTACCCCAAACAGCGTTAACGCTTCGAGGGGGGACGTGGCAAAAGAATAGAAGGGGACCGTAACAAGGTTACCCCCGTTCCCGTACTACTATTGACAACCACCCCACCGCCATTCCCAGGATGGCGGACATTCCTTGTAGCATTGAGTGTGGAGCTACAGATACAGTATGTCAGGGAGGGAACTGTGAAGATCTATTCTTTTAAGAAAGAAGGGTGGGTCCATCAGGACGACATGGCGATCTCACCCAAAAATAGATTTTTCGCGGGCTCAAGCCATGTCGTCCTGATGGAAGTATACCAAAGCATTAATGTATCTGTGGATTTTCATCAGTGCCTTAACCTTGGGACAACCTTTCTATGATCATTTGGATCAATCGAGACAAATGACGTTATCGTTATCCGTCATTATCACTAATCATCTCCGATGTTAGTGCTTCCTGCCCCCTACAGGGAAGAGTCATTCTAGACGGTAGAAAGGGGGGTCTCAAGGTAACCATACATTGTATGGACAAACATAAGAATACACCAGATGAACAAACTGTCTCGTAGTTTGTGAAAATTACCAAATACTTAACAGTGTTTCTTAATTCCATTGTTTGTGAGCATACAAATATATAAAAGTACATACTCTGGACTATAAACATACAATTGTCGGGCGAGTTAGGACGCAATTACATTCTATTAGACGTTTACTAGTAAGTAAAATGAATGTAGCATGATAACGGAACTATACATGTAACCTGTACAGAGATTATCTTTCTTTCTTAGGAAGCACGAAATGATGAGTGCCACTCTCAGATTGAAGAGAATTAAAGACAAATTCTCTTCAAAATACCTGTACTGGTTACTTTTATCGGCACTGTGTACTATGTACACCTGGCACTAGTGCCATCTATATAATTCCACACCTGGGATTTTGAACAGAGCTAGTGTCACCATGGTGACACTTGATCAAAGGAGGTCACACCCTAAGAGGGATGACCTCTTCTCCCTTTAATTGACAGTCCCAGTCAATTAGCTGTTCATCGTAGAATTAGACGGCGGGTTAAGTATTCTACCCGACGTCACCACATACTGCTTCAGATCATGGACTTGTTTAGCATAGTGTTTGTAGAACACTGTGGATGATTCTCACCCAGTATATGTGCGAGAACATTTGAAGACCAAACCATTGACTGTCTATAACAGTAATTAGTAGGCAGGTTTTAATATGCTACCTGCCGCCACTACATAGTGTTTCAGTTTATGTACCTGTTTCGCATAGTGTTTGTAAAACACTCTGGATGATTTCCATCCAGTGTATGAACGAAGAGGCTCAAAGTCCATATACTGAAAGAAGTTCAGTGATGATGCAATCTTTCTCGAATCATGACCTGCGGGAGTACTGTCAGGATCCGCTCTACTAATAAAGTAGGTGAGCTTCGCCCTCAGTTGTTTTAGGGATAAATTTGATCCAGAGGTTTCTCCTTTAAAGAGCTGTCCTCCCCTGAAGTCTGAAGTTCTACGAAGATAGACCTTTAGACACTCTACCGGACATAGAGAGACATCTTCCTTCAGAGGGCAGATTCTCCAGGGATCCCACCTTTTGGTGGGTAGTTCATTCTTAGCGAGAAAGGATGGATCAGGGAAGAGATTCAGTTCTCCTGTTTCTGAGAACTGAATGTGGCCCTCATCCCTAGAGAGGGCCACTATTTCACTAACTCTAGCCCCTGGGGCTATAGCGAACAGAAAAATAACCTTTTGGGTTAGATCCTTAAGCGAACAATCTTCATTGTTCAAGGATGAGACATAATGTAGGACCTTGTCCAAAGACCAAGAGATGGCCTTTGGAGGTGCAGCAGGCCTAAGCCTCGCACATGCCTTTCGGATCTTATTAAAGATCTCGTTCGCCAAGTCTACTTGAAAGGCATATAGAAGAGGTCTAGTCAAGGCTGACTTGCACGTAGTTATCGTGTTGGTCGCCAAACCCTGGTTATGAAGATGGATAAAGAAGGACTTGCAGAAGTTCATTGAAATCTCTCTCGGTCCTTTTGCTTTTACGAAAGCAACCCACTTTTTCCATGATGACTCATATTGTCTTCTAGTTGACTTAGACTTGTATTCCTCCAAGAATTCTATATTGCCTTTTGAGATCCCAAATCTTTTCTTAACCGCTAGGGCAAGAAAATCTTGCAATGAAGGGTTTGGGTTCTCTATAATAAATTGAAGGCAACTAATCTCTGAACCTTCTGGAGTTGTCCCGCCTGGAAGGATCTCAGCATGTTGAGGACTCTCAGCAGGTAATTGGACGGGATGAACTAGAAATCCTAAGTCTATCCCTTCCATTTCAGAGACAAGATGTTTATCATTTAAATTAGAGGATCCTCGTATGGGGCTACATATCAAGGTAGTTCCATGACAGCGCTCGTAATGAAGAGGTCGGAATGCAGTTCGGGGACTTGTTCCCATCTGGGAGAGAATAGGTCTGCGTCCGTGGACCATTCTAACTCTATCGGCTTGAGCCTGAGTAGAGCATCCACTATCACATTGCGGATTGGTTGTATGTGAACTGCTGACAGGTGCCATCCCTTTAGGTAAGGGATGGCTAACTACACTTAAACTGTATGAGACATTTCCTAGCATCGTTGATTGCAGCGTCTCGTTATCGCTTCAGAGTCCCAGATCAGCTGTAGACAATCTGACCTGCTTGGAGAGAGTTTCCCTACTCATGACTGGACCAACATGGTCTTGGGATTTTCGGGATTTGACCTTTGTTAGGGAAGCGATTAAGGAAGGACTGCTATCTGTCTTTTTAGGCCTCTTCGAGCGTTTGATGCTTATTTTTTCCAGGTTCCCAGCGCATCTTGCCGCCGTGCTCTTAGCACAGGGCCTACCTTTATTGCTAACTGGAGAGAGAACAGGGTTCCTCCCAGTTCTCGTTTTGGGAATCTGAAATTTATCTTTCATCCACGATGTTCCGGGGACCGGATCATTTCTTTGGATGTTCATAGACCAGCCACCTTGGGTGCTGCCCACCCCAACCTCTTGTCCAGGAATAATGTTACCTGAACCTTTCTTATTGCATGACTGTGTCTGCCAATTTCATGAAGGCAGCTAGGACTCTGTCTAGTCTGACGAGTATCTTCCCTAGGAAGTGCGTTACTTTGTGTAACCTGAATCTTAGATAGGAGGGGAAAGGGTGATTGACTGGAAGCTGCCGATAAACGACTTTCAGGTTTGGTAAGACTATAGGCACCCTTTTCTGCAGCGGGGTCCTTATATCCAGGAGGATAAACCTCCTGGACTCGTTGTTTCATTTGGAGTTGTTGAGTGTCGATAAGTCCTGAATGACTCTGAATTTTCTTGAGTCCTTCTCGTAAACACACAACGGCCTTCCCTGGAATTCGGTGGACTAAAGTTTCCTTACCACCTGTATGCTCTAGAGCTCTCAGGTAAACTCCTCCAGGAGGGTTTTGGATAATCGGAGGAGTAGAGGAAATGGTGGTAGAGATATCTCCACCTCTCAACTTAGTCCCATCTTGATTAGGCCATGGACCCAAGGATCGAAGGTCCAGCGATCCTAAAGGAATCTCCCTCCTACTAGAAGCATTCCTATGCTTCGACTGATCAGTAGGAATCTTTTCTCGACAATCTGTCTGTGATGTCTCGGTCACTACAACTGTGGATCGTTGTTGAACCGCTCAAAATGGATGTCCAGACCTCTCCATCTTCCTTTTAGGTTGGGGACCCACAACCTTAGAAGATTCTCTTTTTGAAATGATGCCCCACTTTTGGGGAAGTCCTACTTTCTCCGTAGAGGCGTTCTTAATTGCTTCCTTGACTACCTCGTCAGGAAAGAGGTCTTTACCCCAGATGTTGGAAGATATTAGCTTTCTTGTATCGTGTTTCGCTGTTGTGTTAGCTAACACAAACTCCCTACATGATCTTCTAGCCTTTATAAAGGCATAAATGTCTTTTACCAAAGTAGCCATATGAATTTTGGCTAAAACCTTAAGCATGTCTGGGGTATCTTGATGAGCCGAACAGAACTCTATGTAGTTCTGTAGAGATAAGGAGGCTGCAAGTCTCTCCTTTGTTTCTTGTTCGCCCTGTAAGAGAAACTCAGATAATTTTGGAAGATTTTCCTTAAATTGCCGACTAGCAATATCCGCCTCAAGTCTTCCTACTGAAAAGGTGAAATGGGCCTCCTTCCAGTTCTTCTCCTGTCTGGGAAATGCTAGTGACAGAGGCTCGCACTCTTTGAGTGTAGGACACGGTTTACCTGTCTCTATTGCCTCAGTGACATATCTGAAAGCCTTCTCCGTAAAGGGGAATGAAATTGAAGCAGGAGCAAGGAAGGAAGAGTGCTTGTTACCCGGTGTGGATACCTTCGACACCGAGTAACCCGCCTTTTCTCTGCAGCTTGATAGGATAGCCTGTGCTTTATCATTGTCGAGAATCATAACCTCCTTTGATTCCGTTCCTTTTTCTGATGTTGGTTCATCCTTCAGTCTAATGAAACAGTTCGGGAAAGCGTCAAAGCTTGGCCAGAACTGGATTCTGTCCAAAGGAACAGCACCCATCTTCTCCGAGATATAGAGTTTGCCGTTTAAAATCGGCATTAGCTCGGCAAACCTACAGGGATTGGTTGTGGAGCATGTCAGAAGGTCTTGATCTACGAGTCTTTTGTACGATCCTTTAGGAGCGAAAGGTGGAGCTTTACCAAGCTCTACCTTGCTTTTCGCTTCCTGCTTTGTGCTCTGTTTGCACAAATTTTCTACTAGATTCTTGACTTGGGCCCATAACTGGTTCATTCTATCTAACAGAGGGATAGAAGGCGGAGATATCGATGTCGTTGGCTCATGAGTCAGTTGGGACGGAGACAATTCCAACCCGACATTCTCCCCTTCTTCCCGTGGGCGCTTTTTGCCCCCCTTCTCGAAGGTTATCTGGCCATCGGGAAATGTACCTCGTGTCTGGGATACCACTATTTCCTTACTCGCTGTTGGAAATAGTAACCTACGCATCTTGTCATTAGGCAGGTAAGGTCCCGGAGAGATTTTCTGAAAGCCTCTCACCCAGTTGCGTAGTTTGAAACGAGCTGCATCCCTAGTCTCCAATGACTTGGGATTCTTGAAACCTTCGGACAATAGGGCCCGACATACTTTGCAGGCCTGCGGGTTCCAATACTGCAGGTGTTCGGAAATAATATTGCAGGGGGCATGAAACCTGCATGCATTATGTCCGTAAAAACACTTACTCTTAGTTTTGCAGAAGACTGCAACACATGACATCTGGCGTTCCTCCTGTAAAGAAAGGAAAATAAAATGAGTATACGATTGATTATCTCACTGATAACCAATAAATCAAAAGTCATATCTTAACAGAATAGCTTAGGATAGCAAGGTATAAAGGGATAGTAGGAGACACATACTTGTGTATCCCTTGCAGGCAAATGCTGGTGCCTCCCCTCAGTATTAAGTGATAGGAATTTCCTTTTCGAAGGAATTCCAACTGAAAAAGGGGTTTTCTAACCCCTAGGGATAGGGAAGTGTATACTTCACTGTCCCTTTCATACTAAATACTGTGGGGTACGGAAGACTGATTTCTCAGTCAGCTTAACGAAGAAACACTATTCCTTCAATGTAAGAGTGGCTGCAGCATAAGATCACATGAGGATACCCAAGATATGCTAGAAATAGTTACTGTATACTATATTGCAATATACTGGCTACTGTATAATTATATATAGTATGGAAAGGAAAGACATATATTTGTATATATGCCACCCAACTTATTTGCTGTGACCCCCCTTACAAAATTAAAACATAGAGTTTCCTAATCATGGAGACTCGAGGATAAGGGCTCTGCCCTTCAAGGGTTAGGAGTGTAATCTCCAGTCCTTAAAATTTTAATATTGCAGGGTAATCTGAAGACTGATTACTAATCAGAATATTGAAGAATTAAATTCTTTCAATATGAGATTGGGTTCCACAAATATTTGGGTAGGATTTTCAAATATATTGGAAAAGGACTACTAGCATAAAATATACAGAAGCTTTCTATTTGCAGTATATCCTATACTGTAGAAATACAACTACCTGTATAAACATATACTGTAGTACAGCCAGCATGTCGTCAGCATAGCTAACTAATGCTAGCACATCTAGCCTGCTAGCTAAAAGAAAAAGAGATAGCATGGAGAACAGGCTACCTAATACTGTATATATACAGTAAAAGGGATGTAAAAGTCTACTATTACTACCTTCTCCAGAAAGAAGGTTCAAATGGAAGGGGAGAATATAAAATTCAAGCTTCCATCCAGCTACAGTACTATCGCCGGCAAGGATCTGTCTAAACCTTGCCGGCCAGCACCCCTGGCCAGTACTGTCGCCCGGCAGTGCCGGCCGGCAGTACTAGTACAGTCGGCGTGCTGCCGGTTGAGCAGGCACCATTCTGTGCCGGCCTGGTAGGCAGCACCCTGGCAGTAGCCACTGTTGCTAGCAGTTCAAGAAAGAACTGAAGAACCTTTATAAACAGGAGGGACTTCCCACTTACAGCCAACATGGCCAGCAGCTGCCGGCCGGCAGCTGCCCTAGTTGCCTGCCAGCAGTCACCATGACTGCCAGTTGGCAGCAGCCATGATTGCCGGCCGGCAGTAGTCTTTACTGCCGGCCGGCAACCAAAATGGCCGGCAGCTCACAGCTGTCATTACTGCCGGCCGACAGATGTTAAGACTGCCGGCCGGCAGCTATCAACTGATCCCGGCAACCCACCGGTAACAGTAAGGTTGCCGGGATCGCCAACATAAAGGGATAGAAGGGAAGGGAAAAGCGGGTCCTGTGAAAGGTACAGCAGGAGCCAGCCTTAGCCTGTCCTGCCCCACCTAACAACTCCGATCCTGTATTAGAACTATCCCAGGCGGCTAAAGAATTCTATTCCTTAGCCTAGGGATAGATAAATACAAATACGAAGTTGGTAGCACCCTCGCCACCACCTCGAAAGGAAAGGAAACGGGGTTGGAGTGCCAGTGTCTCCTAAGCATAAGAAGAATCTATTCCTCAGTCTAGGGTCCACTAACACAGGACTAGTCTGCTAGGTCACAGGAAGAAGGGTTATATTGTACAGACCCTTCAGGAGTGGCCTAGGGAGGTCTAGCCTCCTATGTCGGTAGCGTAACGTAGCAAAAGAATTCTATTCAACTTGCCAGGTAGCTACCGACCACAGACTAAAAACTCTGAGATTCTGTCCAAAACCCCAAAAACCTGCATCTGCGGTTACGGAGGAAGGCCAGAAAAAAAAACCGTAGGAAAGTCATGCCTGAATTAAAAATTTGAGGACGACCCACTAAGGTTGTAGCCTGAGGCTACACTCAGAGAGGGAAGAGGGATTACCCTTAAACTCTCTTTTTTGAGAGTGGTAAAGTTCATCCAATTAAAAGAGATATCTATCTCTGCCTAATTGAAATCACCGTACACAAGGGTAACCGGGGAGTGTCTAACGTATAATAACACGCCTAGGTTAGGAACCTAGGCGAGACGAGATCTCGGTTACCTCACTCACCGAGACTCTAACTATACGATCAACATGGAAAGGAAAAATATGCACAATATAAAAATCTTTACAAGAATATATTGCCTAAATAGCTAACATAATAAAATAATTAATTAATGATATATGAAGCTATTTAAAAACCGGGAGGTCGTTCTGCTAACCAAATAACATGCCCAACAAACGACAGCGCTCATAGCGCCTCCGGTACAGGCTAGCTCTAAACACAATAAATTACTTAAATTTCACTGTGCAAAGGAAGCTAAAAAACTATTCATTGTAAAGACCCAATACTCAACTTTCCGAAGGCAAAAAGAAGTCGGAGAATGCATAATAAATCCTTGAAAATCGATCGAAAAGTTAGATCAACAGGGAACACCACTAAGCGAAATCGCTACAAAATTAGGAATGTCTGCCATCCTGGGAATGGCGCTGGGGTGGTTGTCAATAGTAGTACGGGAACGGGGGTAACCTTGTTACGGCCCCCTTCTATTCTTTTGCCACGTCCCCCCTCGAAGCGTTAACGCTGTTTGGGGTAGAGATTGCTATATGCGTCCTCTGATATACGCGATATCCTTGAGAAAATTTAAGGATATTCGCTCCGAGAGTTAGAATTCTGGAACCCGAAGGGTAATTCTCTGGGAATATCACTGTAGTATATAATATATCCTTTAGAAGCTACCTTAGGAACTTCCATCAGGACGACATGGCTTGAGCCCAAAAATAGTATTGTATCTACGCATGACACGTTCCACCAAAAGAAAAGAAAAATTTATACTTTTTTTTTTCTTTAAAGGTTTGCAGGGAAAAAACGCATTCCTCATGAACTGAGGAACAACTCTGCAAGAAGCTTCAACTTAACATTAGCAAAACGTTCTTCTTTCTCATTCCATTCACACAACACAAAACTGTAGTGTTTCAAGAAAAAAAAAGAAAAAAAAAAACTTAATTCGTTGAGGAGGAAAAAAAAAAAGATATAAATGTTTTTCTTATTCTCAAAAATCCATGGAAAGGCTATCAGCTATGACATTATTCTTTCCTTTTATATGAATTATCTTCAGACTATAATCTTGTAGCTCTAAACTCAAACGTATGAAAGGTTTATTTTTATTTTTACATCTTTCCAAAATAAACTAACGGATTGTGTTCAGTATCCACAGTTAAAACAGGACTACGTCGTACATAAATCTCAATGTGTTGCAAGGCTGAAAGTATACTAAACAATTCCTTCTCAATAGTAAATAATTTTGCTGATCTTTATTTAGTTTCTTTGAATGATATGCGACTGGGTGCTTTGTCCTATTCTTTTCTCGCAATAAGACTCTTCCTATACCAATTTCACTAGCAGCGATCGCTAAATTAAATTCCTTGCTAAAATCAGGTAACAATAATGCTTGCTCGTGAAGTATTACGGCCTTCAATCTATTAAAAGCTTTCACACATTCTTCACCACATACAAAACTTTTTCCCTTCTTAAAAAGATTAGTTATGGGAGCACTTATTTCTGAAAAATTGGGTACAAATCTTCGGAAATATGGAACCATCCCGAGAGACCTCATGGCCTGCTTTTTAGTTACCGGGATTGAGAAATTGATGATAGCTTCTATGTTCACATTTTTTAGACAAATTTTACCGAGACCCACTTAATGCGCTAAATAAGTAAATAAGTGATAGAAGTTTTCCCAAATTCACATTTCTTTAAATTTAATAAAAGGTTCGCTTGTTCAAGAGCTGCCAGGACTTTAGCTAAAATTTGTAGATATTCTTCACAAGTTTCTGAAAATATAACAAGATCATCTAAATACACGAAAGAGTTATCAATACCATTTAAAACTTTATTCAATAATCTTTGGAATGTTCTGGCTGTAATTCTTAACCCGAAAGATTTTACTTTAGGTATATAACTACAAAACGGTCTTATAAAACCGGATATTTTTCTAGCTTGACTACTAAGAGGTACTTGCTAATAACCTTTGGCCAAATCCAGCTTAAAGATGGAATTTGGCATTTCAGGTCGTATCTAAGCAATAGTCCATCAAGGGAATTGGAAAATCACTTTCTTAGGTAACAATATTTACTTTCCTTAAATCAATGGACAACCTATCAGATCCGTCATTTTTTTCTACCAGAACTACCGGAGAACACCATTCACTTTCGCTAGGAACTATCAAATCATTATCTAACATATACTTAATTTCCTTTCGTACTGAATTTGCCTTCTCTTAATTCAAAAGATAAGGTCTTTGTCTAATGGGTTTTGTATCTAAAATACTAGTTACCCTATTTTATCACAAACAGCTTCTGGATGATATAGAAAAAACATTATACAGTACAATTCACTTAGTTTTTCTTCTTCTAAGCTGGAGTTGAATAACTGGAAATTCCTAAGCACATCAGAGTTTTTCTCAAAACTAATTTCTCGCTGTGACACAGTTATTACTGACACTGGGTGTTTGCTGTATCTTAGTACCAAGTTTATGTGCAGCCACTTAGCTCTACTTCTACCAATATCAATCAATTAATTTAAATGGACCCTTTTTTTTCTAAAATAGAAAAAGGACCTTCGAACTTATAAGATAATGAGGGACCTTCTTTCTAAATTAATACCAAGACTTTATCTCCCACAGGGAAATTTATCTCCTTTGCCTTAAGATCGTATTATCTTTTCGTGTCCCGTTCGCTGTTGCTCTCATTTTCTATTGCTTGTTTCCAAGCTTTCCTTAAATTCTCCTTGTAATTCTCTAAATCTTGAATATAATTCTCTCTACCCTCCTGAAGCATTAATTTACACTTTGAAAAAAATCTAAAGGTCTTTTAGTGGTCTGACCGAGCAACAACTCAAAACAAAAGGTAGTTTTTCATCTCAGTCCTGTTCAAAGTTATTACATAATTTTCGTAAGCAGCTTTTTAATGTTTGATGGAAACGTTCTACAATCCCTGACGACTTTGGGTGATACGGTGTGGAAGTTAAAAGTTTGATACATATCTTTTTCATTTTGTCTTTGAAATATTTGTACACAAAATTACTGCCATTATCACTCTGTATAACGCAGAGTACACCAAACTTGGTAAAATAGCTCAAGAAGCGTTTAACTACAGTTTTCACATTATAGCTTCTTACTAGGATTGCTTCTGGAGAACAGGTTAGTCTTTCAATGATTGATAATATATATATATATATATATATATATATATATATATATATATATATATATATATATATATATATATATATATATATATATATATATATATATATATATATATATATATATTCCCTCTTTTACTTCTAGCCAGAGGTCCTTCTATATCAATTACAACATTTTCAAATGGTCACTCCCACTGATGGAAAATTACATAAGGTAGCCTTGGGAGTTACTCGATTAGGTTTAGCAGCAATATAACATTCGTGACAGCCTAATATATATCTCTCTTCACATCACTTTTTATCTTAGGCCAAAAGTAAGTCTTACTTATACACTTGAAAATAGTATTTACCCCTAAATATCCTTGATCATCATGTGCTAATTTCAGGATTAATTCACGAAGCCTCCTAGGAATTACTAATTGTTCCATAACTTTTGCTTTGCTAACTGACTTGGGATGAACATAATAACAGAATTTCGTCCTTTAAACAAAAGATTTCCTTACAAACATTATTGGGGTCATCATCCAACTCACATTAAAAATTCCAGACAGTGTCTCATCCTTCCTCTTCAACATAACAAGCTCATCACTATTCAGAATGCTAGTGCTTACGCCATTGCAGTAACTATTACTTGAATCCACTACATCGACTACCTCTATGTCTCTACTTCAGACAACTACATCATCAACTTGGCTAACATTGTCAACACCGAAGGAGTCGGTCTTCTCAGCCCCACACTTGCTAAGATCAACCTCGCCACCTTCATCACACATATTCGAATCCTCGAACAAACTATGACTGTAGTCCTTATCTGCATCTAAACTTGACCTAGTTACTACCATTTCAGGCAATGGATCCTCACTTAAAATAGGATTCAAACATTTGGATGTAGTTAAATCATTACCAACAATGTCAGCGCCTTCAATGAGCAAATAGTCTATAACTGCTACTTTTACATTTCTTGCCACTCCCTGACTTTTTAAGGTCATCTTCAACAAAGGATAAACAATGCAAATGCTTGGAAACCCATCTAACATTACTTTTTCTTTTATACTGATTTGTGACCTTGTTGGCACACTTTCTTTCCTAATAAAAGACAAAGCGGCTCCAGTCTCCCTAAGCAAGACAAATTCCCTCGAAACCCCTCCTTCAAGAGAAGAAACTAGAGCTTCAGACAAAAAATCTCCGTAAAATTTCCTAGTTTCTTCCATTATGACATTTTTGCTTGAAAATAGATTATTAATAAGAGACGCTAGTTTCTTGACATTCTTTTCTTCTACTATACAATTCTTTGCTATATGCCCTTTTTTATTATATCGAAAAGCAATTATCTCTGAACTACTACCTTTCCATTTGCTCTTACAGAACCTGGCAGTATGACCTGATTTTCTACATGCATACCAATAATAATCATATTTCCCTGTATTACTATTGCTAAAACTACTCTTACTATGTTGCATCTTACCAGACGAAGGATTATTTTTCTTCTTACTATCATTCAAACTATGAGTAGACTCTACTTATCTGCCAACCTTGTCGTATCTGTAAAAGATTTTTCACGTCTATCTTCTATGTATAGCTTAATGTCTGAAGATGTGTTATCTTTGGAGTTTTCTAGCAAAAAAGTTCTTGAGTTCATCAAAACTATCTACTTCCGTGAAAGTTAACCAATCACAAAATTATCTTTCCAACTTTTTTCTGTATTCTACATGCGTTCTGCTCTAATCCCTTTTCTGACTTCTAAATTTCTTACTGTACGCCCCTGGCACTACCCTGTATGCGTTTCTTCAACAATATCATAGTCCTCACTTTTATCCTCGGACATACAACTATACACAGAAAGTGCCCTACCACTTAAGACTGACTTTAAATACAAAGTCTACTTGTCTGCGGAATAATCTCCTCTGTTTATTAACTTTTCAAAAGACATGCAATATTCCGTTAAATCTTCCTCAGAAAATTTTGGCATTAATTTCAACATTGCACCTTAATGATAAATTACTACCCGGTCTTCTACCTGACGCATTACTTCCTGGTCTGCTACCTGCAACACTATTATGAAGATTTGCCTTAAACGAGTGATTTCTAGATAATTCTTACGCTGTTTCTAATTTTCTTCTTGCTGTCTCTCATTTTCTTCTCTTTCAGTTACTCTTTCATCTCGCTCAAACATTTCCTGTTCTCTCTTTAAAACATACTCGTGGAAAGTATCGCCATCCAGACCAAGAGGCTTACCTGAAGCTATCAAATCTTTTGTAATCTCATTCATTCTGCTTCTTTCAATATTCTCCCTGTTTCACTTGATTACATAGTCGAAAATCCTGGCAAGGTCGCCAACTGTTACAATCTTAAAATTATGACAGGTTGTTTAAATATTTAAACTAAGATTGTACGGCAACCATCAAATAAAACATGGGGAATGAATATAAAAAGAAACTCAGAAAAAAACAAAAGGCGTTTATTCACAAACTTATGAAGAGAATCAATGCTACTTCTTCGGTTACTTTAACTGACAAATCAAATCAATAACCACATTTATAGAAAAGGGGAATAGCCAGTTAGGTCGAAGTACTTAAGGAAAAGTTTTCTGCAGCTGCTGAGACGAGACTGCTTCGGAGACTTCAGGCTTGAGAACGTTGCAGAAGGGTGGCTGAAGGGGAATGGCCGGAATGCCAATATATCGGGGTATAAGAAGAAAAACACGAAATGCGTAACCCAATAAATCATAAACATTGTTCCCTAGAAGAAAATGCAGTTTTTCTTCTGGTATGGTAAATTTTCATAATTATTACATATTAATATGAAAGAAATTGTGAACAATGGCCTCTGTATAACCTCCAGGATTCGTAGACGATTTATTTCACGGTGAATTACATCCTTCGCCCTTCAGTCCTACCACAACAAACCTATCTCACAGAGAGAACATGCCTGAGTTTGACCTCTGACAATAAATAATTTATGCGTTTGTTTTTCTCGTTTTCGGGAAGAATTTTATCATTCCAAAGAAGAAAAGACAGTTTCAACATCTTGCTAACATAATGAAGAAAAAAATTCGGTCTATTAAGAGTTCAGAAGAGGGTGGTATCGGTAGTGCAGAGAGAGAGAGAGAGAGAGAGAGAGAGAGAGAGAGAGTTGTGGATGGAGAAGCGACGGCCTTGCCTTACAGTAGCGAAAAAAGATATTGAGCAAAAGGATCTTCGTTTATGAGTAGATTATGATAACTAAATTGGTTTTTATTTATCAATATCCCCCCCAAAAAAGGAACATAAAATTCATAATAATCAGGATTTATTAATATTTTCTGTAAAAATAAAAAGAAAAACTTCATGCATCCTCTGACATTCACTCATTTTTACGTTTGTTTTTCTCGTTTTCGACAAGAATGTTATAATTTAAAAGAGGAAAAGACAATTTCAACATCTTGCCAACATAAGGAAGAAAAAAAACTCACTCTATTAAGAGTTCAGAAGAGCGTAATATCGGTAGAGTAGGGAAAGAGAAAGAGTGTATATAGAGGAGCGCCGCCTTGCCTCACAGGAGGAAAAAGAAGCAAGATATTGAGCAATAGGATCCCCATTTATAATTAAATTATGATAAATAACTTTGTTTCCTTTTATTAATATTAACAAAAAACATAAATTTCATAATAATGTAATTTATTGATATTGTCTTTGTAAGAATACAAAAAAAAACTTTGAACGCACATATCTCAAAACTATACTTATTTACCTTGAAATTCATTACACTCCCTTAGTTTTAAAGATACAGCATTGAAATTTTGTATATAACTTAGGAATACATTTTAAAACAATCAAATAAAGCCCCTTTTTTACAATTTTTTGAATATTTTTTTCCTATATTTTCTCTGATTTTTAGGGTTTATTTTTACCATAATGAAAAAAATTCATATCTACCAGAAAAATTACTTACAGAAAAAAAAATCTTCATATTATTGGAGGACGATATCAGGTCTCTATAAGGTAATATTTACAGAACTTAGTAAATATTATCAAGGGATGAGAGAGAATTGAAAAAACTATAATTTTCAGGATAAATCACCCTGTTGTCGTAAAACCGAAATTCAGAGGCAAAAATCCAATGCAGTTTGAAGATGTCCTAAGTCAACTTATTAAGTATTATGAATGTCAAAGTCATATCATTGAAAATCAGCATCAGCCAGCTGCCCCCTGAAGTTTAGATGAAACTGACACGAGGTCTTTGTATTCGAAGACTTCACAGAAAGGGTGGTATCAATATGGGACATCAGAAGACTTCAAGAATTCGATAACATCGTTGAACTAAGGCCAGGCTGCAGGCAGTGTTTGCTACTTCTCATCATTCGCAGGGAGGTCTAGCTGCTTCACTTTGTCTCTTCTTCTCGTTCATAACAATATTTTGGAGATAGGCATTTGTCGTCTGAAGGAAAGGTTGGAAACTGGCTTTATCAAACTTCTGGTCTTCTCTGCTTCTTATCTCGTCAGGAATTGGTTCTCATCTGCTTCGGACATAGTTCCTAACATGTCGTATGTTCTGTCCTATGTCTCCTGGACAATCTCTAATTGAAGTTTATATACCCATGATTGGGCGGAGTTAATTACGGTGGGCACTCGTCATTGCCATGGAAGACGTTTTTTTTTTTTTTTTCTTTTTTTTTTTTTTTTTTTTTTTTTTTTGACAATTCTACGTCTCGATTGGTCCCCTCAAAAAAGCCACCATCGATCACGCTATGGAAGCTTCTATAAAAAATTTATGATGCAATCTGGACCACGTGTTGAGTCGTAACAAAAGGGCAGCACGTGTCCTTCCATGATGACATATTTTATAAACAAGGATATCCCTCAGGCTCGGTTTCTCAAAATATGCTAACTCCACTGATTAAGGAGACGACACCTTGGTCAAACCAAGACAGTCCCCTTATCACTGCAGGCGCTCTTCGTCAAGGTTTGGTTTACTTCCTAAGTGCTGATGACAGTGAAGTGATGACAGGTTTGACCGAACAATACGGTAGTCGAATCTTTTCTCGCTTCTCGCACTTTGGGAATACATATTTTTCTTTTAATAACATATCCCTTCTATATTATTGTATTTACCCATGACACCAAGGGAAATAGGTTACAGCCTCCTTACTTATGGTAATGTGTTTACTTTTTAAATTGCAAAACAATGATGATTACCTTTTATAGCGGTGTATGGTATCCATACACTATGTAAGCCAGTTAAGAAGATATTCTACAGTAGGGTTATAAATAAGCAAAACGAGTAAATTCAAGAAATAACAATTACAATGTTTTTGTCCTCACCCCATTCTCTCTCTCTCTCTCTCTCTCTCTCTCTCTCTCTCTCTCTCTCTCTCTCTCTCTCTCTCTCTCTCACACACACACACAGTTCCCTTTTTTCTAGCAACCCTCTCTCCTTGCCATCTCCCTTCTTTTCTTTTTTATGTCTACTCAAGCAATGAAACTCTGTCATAGATTAATGTTGTGTCAATGTTGACTATACTCCAAGGCTGGAAAAAATGAAAGAAAGATAAAGATACACCTCTAACTCTCACTTAATTCTAAGGAAAGATTTTATCTTTTCTTTTAAAATTTTGGGGAAAGATTTTGCAATTTATTCCTTGATTACACCAACTTTCACGGACATTCTTATTATCAATGAGATGTTATGTTGTCTAGCCTCATTCCTTGATCTTTGATTTCATTTAATGTTTTTATCCCAAATATAGCTTATTTAAATGAAAAATACTCTGATTAAATGGTATTTGTGACTCTACCATAAACATTTTAACTATGAACCCTTCCTCATTATACGATTTTATCTGATCAAATGAAATATATATATATATATATTTTTCTATGTAAAATGTTTACTGGTAACACAAGACATAAAAAATTAAGTGTAGAATAATTTCTTGTGATTATTATTATTATTATTATTATTATTATTATTATTATTATTATTATTATTATTATTATCATCATCTTAGCAGTAATCCTGGCCGGAAAAGTAGGATGTTATAAACCCATGCATGAGCTCCAACAAGGAAAATAGCCCAGTGAGTCAAGGAAATAAGAAAACTGATATGACATTGTGCCTGAGTCACGGTCCAGACCGTGGCCAGCTTGAGTATATCCTCAAGACAGTGGAAAGCCTAAGAACATAGAACAATGGTTTTATTTTGAATTGTCATATTCCTAGAAGAGCTGCTTACCATAACTAAAGGGTCTCTTATACCCTTACTAGATGGAAAGTAGCCATTGAACAATTACAGTGATTCATTGATTGATTTGAAGTTCTCTGGCATCCTGAATCGAAGGTAATTGACGACGATATCGTTTAATATAAATAAATATTAAAAGAATATTCAATTAAAACCAGAAAAGCAAACATGTTATAAAAGTTAAATAGCATTATATAATCAGGTTAGTTAACCCCTTGAGTATAGAATTTTTCGGGTAACTCAGTGTTGCCAAGTGTATTAGGAATGAGGGTATTGTGTAAAGAATAGGCCAGACTATTTGGTGCGTGTTTAAGCAAAGGTAATATGAACCGTAATCAGAGAGGGGTCTAATGTAGTTCTATTCAGCACAGTGGTTCATAACCTGTTTACTATCCAGCCTCCTCTAGGAGCTGCTCTTTCCTTCCTTGTCCCATATTGTCTATAGACAAATTTCACTCCAAGTTTAAAACTAAAGTAAGAAAAAAAAAATCCTTTTTGGTCCATTTTGATAAATGGACCAAAAAGGATTTTTTTTTCTTACTTTAGTTTTAAACTTGGAGTGAAATTTGTCTATTACATTGAGATATTTGACACCACTCTATTAATACTACGAAATCTTGGAATACATGGCTGGTAAGATAATTGGATGTGCTTCTAGGCTACCAGATATTTGATACATAGTTGATAAGAGATTTGACACCGCTTCTCAGCTACCGGATCTTGAAAACGTGGTCGAATTCATGAGAGTGCACAGCCTTAAGTCCCCATCGACTGGAATCTAGGTCCAACGTATGCCCGATTAAAGTGGTTGCACAGTCGACAATATTCACCAATTGATATAATTCCAATGACTCACTGTACTCTAAAGCATATAGATTTGATGTGTCATCCATCCAAAGATTAAGTATAAATATATAATTATATATATATATATATATATATATATATATATATATATATATATATATATATAGATAGATAGATAGATAGATAGATATGTATATATATATATATATATATATATATATATATATATATATATATATATATACATATACCATGGCACTTCCCCCAATTTTGGGGGGTAGCCGACATCAACAAAGAAACAAAAACAAAAAGGGGACCTCTACTCTTTACGTTCCTCCCAGCCTAACAAGCGACTCAACCGAGTTCAGCTGGTACTGCTAGGGTGTCACAGCCCACCCTCCCACATTATCCACCACAGATGAAGCTTCATAATGCTGAATCCCCTACTGCTGCTACCTCCGCGGTCATCTAAGGCATCGGAGGAAGCAGCAGGGCCTACCGGAACTGCGTCACAATCGCTCGCCATTCATTCCTATTTCTAGCACGCTCTCTTGCCTCGCTCACATCTATCCTCCTATCACCCAGAGCTTCCTTCACTCCATCCATCCACCCAAACCTTGGCCTTCCTCTAGTACTTCTCCCATCCACTCTTGCATTCATCACCTTCTTTAGCAGACATCAATTTTTCATTCTCTCAACATGGCCAAACCACCTCAACACATCCATATCCACTCTAGCTGCTAACTCATTTCTTACACCCGTTCTCACTCTCACCACTTCGTTCCTAACCCTATCTACTCGAGATACACCAGCCATACTCCTTAGACACTTCATCTCAAACACATTCAATTTCTGTCTCTCCATCACTTTCATTCCCCACAACTCCGATCCATACATCACAGTTGGTACAATCACTTTCTCATATAGAACTCTCTTTACATTCATGCCCAACCCTCTATTTTTTACTACTCCCTTAACTGCCCCCAACACTTTGCAACATCCATTCACTCTCTGACGTACATCTGCTTCCACTCCACCATTTGCTGCAACAACAGACCCCAAGTACTTAAACTGATCCACCTCCTCAAGTAACTCTCCATTCAACATGACATTCAACCTTCCACCACCTTCCCTTCTCGTACATCTCATAACCTTACTCTTACCCACATTAACTCTCAACTTCCTTCTCTCACACACTCTTCCAAATTCTGTCACTAATCGTCCAAGCTTCTCTTCTGTGTCTGCAACCAGTACAGTATCATCCGCAAACAACAACTGATTTACCTCCCATTCATGGTCATTCTCGTCTACCAGTTTTAATCCTCGTTCAAGCACTCGAGCATTCACCTCTCTCACCACTCCATCAACATACAAGTTAAACAACCACGGCGACATCACACATTCCTGTCTCAGCCCCACTCTTACCGGAAACCAATCACTCACTTCATTTCCTATCCTAACACATGCTTTACTACCTTTGTAGAAACTTTTCACTGCTTGCAACAACCTTCCACCAACTCCATATAACCTCATCATATTCCACATTGCTTCCCTATCAATTCTATCATACGCTTTCTCCAGATACATAAACGCAACATACACCTCCTTACCTTTTGCTAAATATTTCTTGCATATCTGCCTAACTGTAAAAATCTGATTCATACAACCCCTACCTCTTCTAAAACCACCCTGTATTTCTAAGATTGCATTCTCTGTTTTATCCTTGATCCTATTAATCAATACTCTACCATACACTTTTCCAACTACGCTTAACAAACTAATACCTCTTGAATTACAACACTCATGCACATCTCCCTTACCCTTATATAGTGGTACAATACATGCACAAACCCAATCTACTGGTACCATTGACAACACAAAACACATATTAAACAATCTCACCAACCATTCAAGTACAGTCACACCCCCCTCCTTCAACATCTCAGCTCTCACACCATCCATACCAGATGCTTTTCCTACTCTCGTTTCATCTAGTGCTCTCCTCACTCCATCTATTGTAATCTCTCTCTCATTCTCATCTCCCATCACTGGCACCTCAACACCTGCAACAGCAATTATAGCTGCCTCCCTATTATCCTCAACATTCAGTAAACGTTCAAAATATTTCGCCCATCTTTTCCTTGCCTCCTCTCCTTTTAACAACCTTCCATTTCCATCTTTCACTGTCTCTTCCATTCTTGAGCCAGCCTTCCTTACTCTCTTCACTTCTTTCCAAAACTTCTTCTTATTCTCTTCATATGAATGACCTAATCCCTGACCCCACCTCAGATCAGTTGCCCTCTTTGCCTCACGTACCTTGCGCTTTACTTCCACATTTTTCTCTTTATATTTTTCATACTTCTCTATACTATTACTCTGCAGTCACTCTTCAAAAGCCCTCTTTTTCTCTTCCACTTTTACCTTCAATCCTTCATTCCACCATTCACTGCCTTCCTCATGCTGCCTCCAACAACCTTCTTTCCACACACATCACTTGCAATCCCAATAAAATTTTCTTTTACTAACTTCCACTCCTCCTCTAAATTGCCAGTTTCTCTTACTTTCACTTCGTCATATATCATTTTCAAACTTTCCTGATATTTACTTTTTACCCCCGGTTTTATTAGCTCTTCAACCCTCACTACCTCCCTTTTACATCCACCTATTCTATACCCCCATTCTTTTGCTACAACTAATTTTCCTTCCACCCAAAAGTGATCAGACATACCGTTAGCCATACCCCTAAACACCTGCACGTCTTTCAATCTTCCAAATATTCTTTTAGTTATCAACACATAATCCATTGATACCCTTTCTACTACTTTGCCACTCTTACCCATGTATACTTATTCTTATCTTTCTTTTTGAAAAAGCTATTACTTATCACCATCTCTTGCTCAACACACATATCTACCAGTCTCTCACCACTCTCATTTTCACCTGGTACGCCATACTTCCCAATGACACCTTCGACCTCTCCAGCGCCCACTCTAGCATTTAAGTCACCCATGACAACTACATAATTCCTTCTACCCAGTCCTTCTACACACCTAGTTAATTCATTACAGAACTCATTCCGCTCTTCTTCACTTTTCTCACTACCTGGCCCATTCGCACTGACAAACGCCTAACATTCCCTACCCAACCTAACCCTTACCCACATTAACCTAGATGATATCTCCTTCCATTCCACTACTTTACCTGTCATCCATTCACTCAGCAATAAGGCCACACACTCTCTCGCTCTTCCCCTTTCAATCCCAGACACTCTACCAGACATTTCACCAAACATCACTTCACCCTTTCCTTTTATCTTCGTCTCACACAAGGCTAATACATCCATCCTTCTATTCCTAAACATACTTCCAATTTCACATCTTTTACTCTCTATCGTACTACATCCACGCACATTCAAACACCCCAAAACTAGAGTGCGGGGAGCAGTCACTCTCCCCCCAGCTCCATATATATATATATATATATATATATATATATATATATATATATATGTATATATACATATATATATATATTTATATATAAAGATATATATATATATATATATATACATAAGTATAAACATATATATATGTATATATATATATATATATATATATATATATATATATATATATATATATATATATATATATATATATATATCTATCTATATATATATATATATATATATATATATATATATCTATATATATATATATATATATATATATATATATATATACATACATATCTATATCTATATCTATATATATATATATATATATATATATATATATATATATATATATATATATATATATATATATATATGCTTGCACAGTAAATACATATATGTAAGCACATATGAACACACACACACACACACACACATATATATATATATATATATATATATATATGTGTGTGTGTGTGTGTGTGTATGTGCTTGCACAGTAAATACATATATGCACAAGCATATGCACACAAACACACACACACACACACACACATATATATATATATATATATATATATATATGTGTGTGTGTGTGTATGTATGTGCTTGCACAGTAAATACATATATGCACAAGCATATGCACAAAAACACACACACACACACACACACACACACACATATATATATATATATATATATATATATATATATATATATACATATATACACTTACAACCTTATAGTAATACAGCACTATATTTGATCCTTCTCTCTGGTTACGGCTAAATTCCCCTTGCTTACACACATACAGAATAATTTGCCCTATTTTTTATATATTCTCCTCTGTCCTCATACGCTTCATAACACTGAGATTACCATTCAGTTCTTCTTTGCACTGTAATTGGGCAGTGGCATCTTTCCTCTTGGTAAGGGTAGAAGAGAATCTTTAGTTATGGAAAGTAGGTCTTCTAAGAAAAAGACTCTCCAAGATTAAACCATTGCACTCTAGTCTTGGGCAGTGCCATTGCTGCTTTACTATGGTCTTCCACTGTCTTGGGGTTGAGTAATCTTGCTTGAGGGTACACTCGCTCACGCTATTCTATGTTATTGATCTTCTTCATCTTTTTTGAAGTTTTAATAATTTATATATGAAAGAATAATTCTAATGTTCTTACTTTACTTGAAATATTTAATTTTGATTGGTAATTACTACTCTTGTTTATATCCTTTCCTAACTTGAATATTTTCCTTTTTTGAGCCCTTTGGCTTATATTATCTCACTTTTCCAACCAGGGTTTCAGATAAGCAGGTAATAATAATAATAATAATAATAATAATAATAATAATAATAATAATAATAATAATACGGCTCCTATAGTCAAACAGTACTTTTAAGTCCTTTGGATGAATATCAAGCCCAGAAACATACATTTTCAGAAGTAAAGAATAACTGGTAAGAAAAATAGAACTAACAGCAGATATAGCGAGTAAAGCATGTGAATTATTCAATGCTGAATTACTTATAGACAGATTTCCAGATCTAGTTTGTATTCGGGAAATTCGTTAATCTTTACCTACTTATAAAACTGATGGCAGGAAGAAATTAAGGGACACTGCCGGTGACATTCCATTCACCCCGGTGGTATACAAGGGAGAAGAATTTCACATAGATAACAAAGAAAGAGGAATTGGAATGGGATTATACAAAAAAAAAAAAAAAAAAAAATGTAATTTCTATAGAGTTTGTACACATATCATTACTCTGAGTTTTATTGGAATCTATTCTTTTGGGATGGTCGTTAACTTTATTAGATTAGCAATAGAATTCAGACAAATAACAATGCTCATTCTTTGAATGCTGAATGAAATATAATGCATTTCATAAAAAATGATACCATTACTACACTCATGTTTTTAATCAACCAAATCCAAGAATAAACTTTTTGTTTTTGTTTTATTTGTTTTTTTGGTATTGAATATTTTTTTCATAATTTAGAAAATAAATCTAAATTGACAACTGCCTTAATTCTCCAGTTTATCAACGTAACATGGGAGTTTATAGATTAATTCTTGTAATTGCACCCAAGTAAAAAGTTAACATTTACATAAGGTGTTATATGAACAAACAACTTCAGGCATTTTTGGGATGGAAACACACCGAAAGAAAAATATTATAGTCACTGTTGTTTTTGTTATAAGCCAATGCAGAAACATCTATTGGATGAACATTGTGACGAGCCAAGAGTAGGATGTGACTGAAAGGCGAGATGAAAGCAACTGAGTAACTTTATTACGACACATCAAGTATATATACACACAAGGTCCGGGTAAGAAGGTCACAAAATACAGACATGCTATTTCTTGTCAACTGTCAACTAGTTCTGTTAACAGTCAACAATAGAGCATGCAGACATGTTGAAACAATTTGCTGTCAGTGCGAGGGGAGAGCAAAGATACAAAGGATAATATACACAAAAAAGAGAAATGTGATTACTATGTACACTCGTGTGGCACACAGGTGGTACATGGCCCCGCATTTAGAAATAACATACTGTACATGTTAAATAGGGCGTCCTAATCTATAGAAGCGAACTGTAGGCGGGTCATCTGGCAGGAGATAAAAAGGTTTTAGACGATCAATGGAGACCCAGTCTTCTATGCCACGAATGTCTAGTAGAAATAAATGATTTCGTATTGCGCCAGATCACAAGGAAAGGGCCTTGGTAAGGGGGCGTTAGCGGTGACATGCTATTATCGTTGCATAGGAAGACGTGCATTGCAGAGTGCAAGTCTGTCGGTATGTGAGGCTTCACTGGGGGCTTGTAAGTCTGGAGATTGTCGGAGGAGGTTGCAGAAGGAAAAAATTCGGCAGGGACAACCAACGGGTCACCATACACCATTTCAGCTGCCAAGACGTCCAGGGCATCTTTAGGAGTGGTCCTTAGTCCCAGGAGGACTCAGGGAAGCAGAGTAAACCAATTGGAGTCCTTGCAACGCGACATCAAAGCTGCTTTGAGGGTGCGATGAAAACGTTCAACCATTCCATTGGCAGTGGGGTTGTAGGCAGTTGTCTGATGTAGGGTGATACCCTGTAGATTCGCTAATGATATCCACAATTGAAAGGTGGAAGTCGTACGCCTGTGAGAAGTAATATATTCACGGAAACCAAATCTTACTATCAATCCTGAGAGTAAGGCAGATGTACATGAGGCGGACATTGCAGTTTCTATGGGAATGGCTTCAGGCCAATGAGTGGAGCGGTCGATGACGTTAAATAGGTAACGATGTCCTTGTGATGTGGGTAGGGGGCCTACAATGTCGACATGAATGTAGGCGAAACGACGCTGAGGTTGAAGAAAGGTGCCCACTCCTGAATCCGTGTGACGATGTACCTTGGAAGTTTGGCAAGAAGTACAGGCACGAACCCAATCCTTCCCATCATTAGTAATGCCGTGCCAAATGAACTTCGTCTTCAGCAGCTGTGCATTAGAACGACGCGAGGGATGTGAAAGGCCGTAAATGAAATCAAACACTTGTTGCCGCATGGAAGCAGGAATCCACGATCGTGGTCTACCAGTACTGACATCACAGAGGAGGGTGGTGTTGGAGTCGTCAAGGGGAACTTCTTTCCAAAGGAGGGATGTGCAGGATGTCCTACATGGTTGATACTCTGAATCCTGCCGTTGAGCTTCAGCCAAGGTGTTGTAATCCAATCTCAGTTAAACGGCGGCCAATGTGTTTCTTGACAGGGCATCAGCAACAGGACTCATTTTCCCAGGGACATGTTGAAGGGTGCAATTGTATTCAGCCACGGCGGAGCGATGTCGGCGTGCACCAGAGGCATATGGTCTGTGCGAATGACGAAGGGCGTACCTTCTAAGAAATGGCGAAAGTGACGGACAGCCAAGTGCACCGCCAGTAATTCGCGATCGAAGGTAGAATAACCCGATTCTTCCTTGGACAGTTTTCTGCTGAAGAAGGCCAATAGGCTGGGCAAGCTGTTGACCACCTGTTCGAGTACTGCACCAATAGCGACGTTGCTGGCATCGGTAGAGCGAAGGAGAGGGGCATGTGGGACGGGAAAAGTGAGAGCAGCAGCGGTTGATAGGGCATTCATTGTGTTGCAAAAGGCCACTTCTTGAAGGGGGCCCCACTACAGGTCTTTTGGCTTGCCCTTGAGGGAGGTGTAGAGGGGAGAAAGAGTGGCAGCAATGGCTGGCAGGAAACGTTGATATTAGTTGATCATGCCCAAGAATTCTGGCAGTGCTTTGACGGTCGAGGGCGAGGGGAAGTCCTGAACGGCTGCTACCTTCTCAGGGAGCGAATGGACACAATAATGTCGTCCATGTAACATACACAGAAGGGGAGGTCCCCTAAAATGCCATCCATGAGACATTACGAAGGCCAAAACAGGAGTAATTGGAGGTGAGTGTACTGAAGGGAGTGGTGATGGCGGTCTTGTGGATGTCTTCTGTGTTCATAGGCACCTGATAATACCCCTTCAGGAGGTCGAGCATGGAGAAAAACTTCGCTTTGTGCTGGTAGGCGGTCACGTCGGCAATGTTTGGGAGGGGGTAGTGATACGGTTCTGTTTGTATGTCCAGGCGTCTGTAATTCCCACACGGACGGAGGGAACTGTCTTTTTTTCAGGACGGTGTGTGAGGGTGACGACCATGGATTGGAGGCCTTTTGGCAAAGGCCCAAGTCTTCCATTTTGGTGAACGTATGTTTGCCGGCTACCAATCGATCCGGTGCCAGACGTCTAAATTTGGCGAAGACTGGGGTCCCTTCATCTTGATATGGTGATAAATACCGTGTTTGACAGGAGCCGTCGGCGTTTGGTGAAGTTCTAGATGGAAAACTTCTGAGTATGACGTGAGGAGGTGCGCATAGGCATCCGTGGGTGTGCTGATGTGGAGATCGAGGTTGGAGGGGGCGGGTTGAAGAGGTGTCAACAAGTACGAACTTGGGTTGACCAATCGTCGGTGGGCAACATCGACCAGAAGGTGGAAATGAGAGAGGAAATCTGCACTGAGGATTGGCAATGTAACGTCAGCAACGAGAAACTTTCAATTAAATTTGCCGTTTCCAAATGATAATGTGAAGTTCTCGTATCCGTAGGTAGGTATTGTAGATCCGTTTGCAGCTACCAGGCGGACGTCAACAGTCTTAGACAGACTATGTTGAGACCTGAAGAGTTTCCTTGGCAAAAGAGAACGACAAGCACCTGTGTCTACCAAAAATAGCACGCCCGTTCCTGCATCATGTAGAAAGAATAGATTAGAAACACGGGAGGCCACCACCATGACCGATGACCTACTTACACGCTTTTTGGGCACTGACAATCCTTGGCACATTACTTTGCGGCAGTCCTGAATCTGGAGTGGTAGTAGCAAAAGTGCGGCCTATGGGCGGAAGTAAGTGGCTGAAGAAGTTGTTAGGTAAGGCGCAAGCGAGTGGTGGGTAATGGGTGGGTTTGTCGCCTCTCCAACACGTCACGGGGTAGGCGTGTATGTCCTACGGCATTCACGTCAGCTCCGTTTGACATTGAATAGGTGTCCTCTTCGTCCATAAGGGCGTCGGCTTTGATCATCAACTCCTTTATGGGTAAACTATCGACATCGGGTATGGCAGCGTGTTCAGGTTCGGGTAAACGGCGTACACAAAGGGCACAAAGTAGGTTCACCTTACGAGGAGAGCCGTCTGCGGCAGGTTGCTGGCGAGCAATACTGGTCATTTCCCTGAGGGCAAGCTAAGCCTTTTGGTCCCCTAACGGTTGTTAAGAGAACTGAAAATGCTTTGCTATATGGCCAGCTGGCGAGGGCGAGTACTGCTGCAGAAGTTATGTTTTGAGGGCGTCACACACTATTGTCTCCTTGTTCACAAAGCCAGTCGGATATATCCGGGAAGGTGTCCTCGGGTATCGCTGCGAGAACATAATCTGCTTTGGTGGTTTAGCGAGTCACACCCTTGATGCGGATGTGAACTTCTGCTCGCTGAAACCAAGCAAACACCTTTCCGCTGGCGAACGATAAAAGTTTCAATGGTTTTATATATATATATATATATATATATATATATGTATATATATATATATATATATATATATATATATATATATATATATATATATATATATATATATATATATATATATATATATATATATATATATATACATATATATATATATATATTATACATTCATATATATAAATATATAAATAGATATAAATCCTTCCTGGTACATAATTTATCTTTCATTCTCCATTGATTTAAAGTGCCTTTGACGTGACGTATATTGTATCTACATAACTAAACTATTTGGATACCTGGGGCTTTAATATCGAGGTGGTACATCAGTGAACATTGATATAATCTATATCTGTGAACACTACAGATAAGGTTGACCTTTACCCTAATTCTTTCTGGACAGATTTATTCCATCGAACAATCACAATTTGTAGATTCCTTCACACACACATAAAAAAAACTAAGATTGTACCGCTAATCATTTCTTTATAGAAATGAGGATTTCACTATAAACGCCCTTTTTATGAAATTTATCAAAATTGTCAAAATTGGCCACTAAACAGCTTAAACCCGCAGTCGCGGTGGGGATCGATTTCCTGCCATACGAATTCTAGGCAAACATGTTACCACAGTGATTCATACTCTATCGATATGAAAATTTTATTAAAATATTAAAGTAATTATTTACACAACTCTTTTCAATACTATTTTCATCTTTATTTATAATAAATGATATCGGCGTCAATGACCTTCGATGTTAGGATGCCATAGAACTTCAAATAATTCATTCAGTAAATGTGTTTTACTGATATTAGAAACTATTAATAAATTTTGACTGGATTATTTTTTCAGTAACAAGGACCGTGAGCCTGCTAATGGAATTTCATCAGAAAACTTATAATAAGTAAAATGGATTAAACTTTCGAAAACGTATCTTGCACCTTCGGTCTTAAAACAGTTTTTTTTTTTTTTATAAACTTTCAACTTACCTGAATGCCTCTGTGGTGAGGAGAGAGAGAGAGAGAGAGAGAGAGAGAGAGAGAGAGAGAGAGAGAGAGAGAGAGAGAGAGAGAGAGAGAGAGAGCATATCCTACGGTCTAACTGAATCAGTGCTTTCCAAGGGTGAGTAATATCAATATATCAAATAGCAAAACGAAAACTAATTACAGTCAGGCAATAAATCCTAACGCGATTTCTTTCATATAAATCACATGCTTCTTCTCTCCATTATATCTCAGTTTAGATTGATTAACTGCACCAGACGTCAGAACTTTCATTGAAAGACCCATGAACTTTCGTGACGTATAAGGAAACCAAGAATGATAGTGGAGGTAATGAGAATTCAGTTAATGTTTTCCAATATCTCAGCAAGAGACACCTCCACCACCGGAAGAAAATGAGTTCGGTAGTTGGAGACTTGGATGACATTCAGTTACCGATTTTCAATTGAAATTGTAAAATAAAAACAAATATTGCCAGAATAGTGTTCACCCAGTGGATTTTGATCAGTGATTATGAGATTATCGTTATCTCGGATTCTTCTTATGAATATCTACTTCGTATATTTGAGTCATTGGTTTGTCAATTATAGTAAAATGATTCATTTAATTTTCGAACAAAGAACATTACATAAAAAATGATTTTCTAACATTGAGTACCTATAGTTTAGTGAATGGTAATTCTAATCTGCAATAATTATCTACATGACGTTGTGATGCCAGTCAACCAATAACAACTTTTTAGATCCTGGGAACTGAAAATTTGGACAATTGTTATAATTGTGGTTATGCATATATTATTATTATTATTATTATTATTATTATTATCATTATTATTATTATTAACTGTGCTTTAAGATAATGGGCTTCGACAAGGATAAATGATGCAGAAAGGATAGGAAATAAGGAAATAAACAAACTACAACAAAAGCAATGAACAAGTAAAATAATATAATTCAAGAATAATAGTAATATTATAATTGATCGTTAATAGATAGAACTATGAAAATAGAACTTAGCCTCTTCAATATAAAAACGTTTTGAAGTTTCACCGATTCACCTATCTGATTAGGAAGGTCATTCCACAACCTTTGCAGAGCTAGAATAAAACTTCGGGAATATTGTGCAGTGTTGAGCCTCGTGAAAGGGAAGCATGGCTATTAGAATTAACTGCATACTTAGTACTACGAACGTGATGGTACTATATTGGAAGATGTGAAGGCAAAGGATAGGTCAGAATTATGAAAAATCTTATCCAACATGCATTACGAACTAATTGAACGACGGTGCCAAAGATTTATATCTAGATCAAGAATATGAAATTAAACATACTGCAAGTTCCTGTACAACTAATTACGATGAGAATTAGCAGCGGAAGATCAGACAGGAGAACAATACTTGAAACAAGGTAGACTAAAATAATTAAAACACTTAACACTAAAACAATACATTGCTCACCAAAAATCTTAAGATTTCCTCTATAAGCCATTTTTTTTTTCAATAGAAGAGGAGACAGACCTAGTGTATTTTTCAAAAGTAATTTTGATATTCCCAATAGTTAAAAAAAAAGAAAAGAGAAAGACAAAAACTTAACAATGTTCAGATCCAGATTTTGAGGAGCCACTGTCCTTGACCTACTTGTAATCATACTTTGAGTTTTGTCAGGGTTCAACCTCATACCGCATTTTTGCACCAGGTAATAATTTCAGCTAGATCTCTACTAAGGGATTCAACAATCCCAGATCTACATTCAGGAGATGGAATTGATGCAAAGAGAGTTGCATCATCTGCATATGTTACTAGCTTATTTTCTTGGCCAAACCACATGTCACATGTATAGAGTTTGAAATGTACGGAGCCAAAAACATTATCCTGCGAAACATGAGGTATCATATTCATATTCTCACCATGGTGGCCATTAACACTTCTTTGCCATCTATATCTTGAAATTTTGATAATTATATTTCATTTTGAAAACAAGGGCCTCATGATTAAGACGTTCAAAAGCAGCTCTAAAATCGAGGCCAACATACGAACTTTCTGACCATATTCAAAACATTTCTGTATACCATCGAGAATGTAAGAAGGAAATCCCATGCTCCAAGACCTTTAAGAATGCCAAATACAAAACTAAGGAACAGATGATTGATTATCTTCAGCAAACCTATTCAGACGTTCTGCTAAAAAATTTCTGAAACTTTAGATAACATGATATTGTAAAATTATCAATTCTCCAATAGGTGCCATAGTAACTTCTTTTTGCTAACTTGTATAAAATAACAGATAACTTATGAGCTAAGAAATAAGCAGTCTTTATCAAAAAAACAAAAGAAAATACCATTTGTTTCCATAAGATCAAGATTCACCAAGAGAGCTTAAATTTCATGATACAGAAAAGCTAAACTAGATCGTTTAGCCTTAGAAAACCAGGAATGAGAAGATTGAGTTAATCACTATTCTGTTTAATGTCAAATACATCAGCCAAAAGTATTGCCTTTTCCTTTGGACAATGAGTACAAGAGGAATGGTTACATCTACACCAAACAGTGCAGTTTTACAAGTAGTCCACCACTTATGTTTCAAGCTTGTACCAGAAAGTGTGGATTTTATGTTTAAATTGTATCCCTTATCAGTTGAAGTATAAGCTCTCTGAGCAAAAACTTTCAGGGGAATAAAGTTATTCCAAGTTAAATCTCATATGTTATCCTTACAAAAATTATAGGCTTCCTGCTTCTCCAGATCATTATTGAACCAGGATTTGTTTTTCACACAATACTTTAGCACACGAAAAAGGATACTCCATTCAATTGTGTTGACCAAACTATCGTTAAATAAAACAAGGGGCTCAACACTATTATACAATTGTGACCAATGCAAGGTAAATGAAAATAAATCAAAATGACATTCCATTCTACTTGAGATTTTATATAAATATTACATGAATATCATAAATCAAGGACAGGGTTCCCATTCCACACTACTAATGGAATGAAGGTTTGATCAAATGTCCATGCTGGAGTACCAACCTTTATTGTTATAATACTAGGGGGGTTCAGTATATAATAGACCTAAGCAGTTACTATACCTGTGAATAGCTGCACTTATGATTTTCTCACAGCCTGGTTAATATGCAAAGTTCGAAGCTCTTAAGCCATGGTGATCAATAGGACAAACAGAATCTAACCGCTCTCTATGGTGAGCATTGGAATCATTAACGAAAAAAAAAAAAAGATTCCTTTCACTCCTCTTATTCTTTCTTAGCCATAATTGTACAAAGAATATCGAATATAGAATATTTAATGTCTTGTTTCCTGTAGATAAAATACAAAAAGAAGTTGTTATGCCTGCTACAAGATATTATCACCTGAATCTCATGACATCTACATCCATAGCAGGAATTAATGTGAAGCAGGGAATCAGTCATAATTTACAATGACATTCCCTTTGCCCTAGGAATGGTATCTCCTTTCGAAATTATTGGCTTCCTAAAACCAGTAATATTTAGCTCAGATGAGTGACTCATATGAGGAATATGAAATTTGATTTACTGTAAGTTCCTGTCCAACAAATCAAGATGAGAATAGAAGAGGAGACAGACCTAATGTATTTCTCAAATGTAAATTTGTCATTCAGAATCACACCTAAATGGTAGAATAGTTCCACATAGCATAAAAAAAAAACTTAACAATGTTCAGATACAGGTTTTGAGGACCCACTGTCCTTGACCTATTTGAAATCATGCATTGAGTTCTGTCAGGGTTCAACTTCATACCACATAATTTGCACCATGTAGATCTCTATTAAGGGATTCAACAATCCCAGATCTACTCAGGAGATGGAATTGATGTTACGAGAGTTGCATCATCTGCATATGTAACTAGCTTGTTTTCTACGCCAAACTACATGTTATATGTGTATAGTTTGAAATGTACGGATCCAAAAACATTATCCTGAGAAACACCACGTATCATATTCATATACTCACCATGGTGGCTATCATTAACAATTATTTGCCATCAATATTTTGAAATTTGAATAATCCTGTTTTAGTTTGAAAACAGGGGCCTCATGATTAACACGTTCAAAGGCAGCACTAAAATCGAGGCCAACATACGAACATTCTGATCACATTCAAAAAATTTCTGAACCCCATTGGAGATTGTAAGAAGAAAATCCCATGCTCCAAGGCCTGTAGGAAGACTAAATTGAAAACCAGGGAACATGAATATTACATGAATATTATAAATCAGGGAAAGGGTTCCTATTCCACACTACTAATGAAATTAAGGTTTATTCAACTTTCCAAGGTGGAGTACCAACCTTAATTGTTATAATGCTAAGGGGGGTTCAGTATATACTAGATCCCAGCAGTTATTATACCTGTGAATAGCTTCACTTATGATTTTCTCGCAGCCTGATTAATATGCAAAGTTCAAAGCTATTAAGCCATGGTTATCAGTAGGACAAACAGAATCTAACCACTCCCTATGGTGAGCATTGGAATCATCAACGAAAAAAGAAGATTCCTTTCTATCCTCTTCTTTCTTAGCCATAATTGTAAGAAGAAAATCGAAGATAGAATTATTCATGTCTTGATTTCTGTAGATCAAATACAAAAAGAAGTTGTTATGCCTGCTACAAGCTATTATCACCTGAATCTCATGACATCTACATCCATAGCAGGAATTAATGTGAAGCAAGGAAATCGGTCCTAATATACACTGACATTACCTTTGCCCTAGGAAGGGTATCTCCTTTTAAAAATATTGGCTTCCTAAAACCAGTAATAAGGAGCTCAAATGAGTGACTCATATGAGAAAACAAAGTTTCTGAACGTGAAAGAATATCATACTATATGAACGCAACTGCAGACCACGCATATTATAATACAGTAGACGACACTGGCTAAGCCTACGGTGTACTGGTCCTGGACATCGCTCAATGTCTCCAGAAAGGATGAGAATTAAAAACTTTAAAAAAACTAGCTTAAGTAAGAATAATAAAAAAAGATATGTACAGTAATATATATAAAGTGATTGATACAACCCATAGAGTAGAGATAAAAAGTCCGATGAAATTAGTCAACATGGTGGTGCCGACACATCATGCAAGGTTAAGTTCCCTCCAGGTAGCTACTTCAACTGAAGGGAACACAGTAAAGATGATTTTCAAAAGGAATTCTTGTAAGGAAGATAAAGAAACTGATAAAGCAAAGACAACCTCTTAATAAGCCTGCTCAACCACAATTTCCAAAAAAAAAGAAAAAAAAAGAAAAAAAAAAGATGAAGAGAAACTAAATAGAATAATGTGCATGAGTGTACCATAAAACAAGAAAACTTTAACCTGAGGCAGTGGAATATCATGTTTCACAGGCTGTGGCACGACCCAAGACCAGAGAACAATGCTTTGAGTTTGCAGATTAATTCTCCTAGAAGAGCTGCTTACCATAGCTTAAAAGTCTCTTCTACCCTTACCGAGAGGAAAGTAACCACTGATCAATTAGGGCAGTAGCTTACCTCTCGAGTGAAGAAGAGTTATTTTGTAACCTCAACGTTGACAGGTGTATGAGAACAGAAAAGAATGTGAAAAAAAGTAGGCCAGACTATTCTGTGTATGATTGGCAAAGGAAATGATCCGTAACCAGACAATGTAGTATTGTCTGGCCAGTGAAACGACCCAAACCTTACCGGTATGTCAAAAAATGGTGGTGCCTTGACCAACCATTTATCTTTATACAATACTTTTTTTTTCTTATTTAGTAGAGGTAACAGAAAATGAAAAGTGATAAAGTCTTTATCTGTACAGTATAGATATAGGATTTTGTGTAGCTACGTTTTAAAACAATAATTAATCGACAAAAATTAGGGTAAAGAAACTCTTAGATATAGTTTGTACATATATGAAACCAAAATTGTATGAATTGATTCTATTTTTTTTAGAACATTATTACTAAAAACACTGCAGATTTTTAGGCATAAACAGGGTGCCATACAGTAGTCTAAACGATATTCATAATTTACGTGAAGTACTAATATTCTGAATATTCAATTACTGTTCCAAGCCTGATTATAAATACTTTATTAATAATACATATTCATGTTTATAACAGAATAAAGGGAAAATAGAAAGAATTTACAAGTGTTTGCTGAACATATATCTATACACTCAGTAAGGCTATACCTCAAACTCGGCGATATCGTGGAAGCGACGTATTCGGAAAGCGATTTTACACCGAGGGAACTCATCTTAACTGGATCTATATACTTTCATGGAGGCGAATTCGTTCCGAAATTGAAGAAAAATGCTTCTGGACCTCAATTCCTGCGGTGATATCGGAGAAGATGAGACTCGAGGAGGAGATGAAACCAATCAAAGGGACGAAGACCAATAACTTCAACCCATCTGCCCTGGGAAATTCTTGTTATGCCAACCACAGATCAGGGAGAGAGAGAGAGAGAGAGAGAGAGAGAGAGAGAGAGAGAGAGAGAGAGAGAGAGAGAGAGAGATGATTTAGAAGAGCGGGAATGGAGATTGAAACTGATCGAAATAACAAGTTTAGCAATTTGTTCGACGTTGGTGGGAGTGATTGAAAATACCGTAGTGATTTCGGATGTCATCGAAATTGGTATAATTTTCTAAAAGTTTCAAGGTTTAAAGGTCGGTCATGAATAACAGAGAAAAGGAACAGTGACGATTATCTAGAGCAGTGGTTCCCAACGTTTTTTCACTCGCGACCCCTTACCCAAAACCTTGAAACCCATGAGACCCCATAGTACAGGGGTGGCCAACCTATGGCGCATGCGCCAACAGTGGCGCATTGCACGATTACAAATGGCGCACTATACCCCACAGATAATAAAAGAAAAAACATGCCTGCTCATAAAAAAGTAGTACTAATAATATATACTGATTTTTAGAAAAAAATAAAAAACAAAAATTTAAGGGGACCTTTCACTATGTCCTGCATTTTTTTTTCTTCTAATTATTCAAAATACACAATTTCTATATATATATATATATATATATATATATATATATATATATATATATATATATATATATATATATGTGTATTAAAGTTTAGACATATAATACCTTCATCATAATTTAACTCCTGATATTACAGATTTAGTGAAAGCAAAGCAAAATCAAAAGTCTCATTAAACATAGTTATGTTTATTTTACCTGCATGTGAATTTTTTTTTTAAACTGCTAATTATGTTCATATATTTTTATCTCTC
>NC_090733.1:21119355-21181855 GCF_036898095.1 Palaemon carinicauda | reverse complement strand
TAATTCAGACCTAAGATAGAGAGTAAAAAGTAACGTTACCATCATCATTATCATATGGCTCATTTTTTCTTCTCAACAAAGCAAAAACTGCGAATTTCGGTAAGAATTTTATTGAATTTGCAATTACCTTTTGCAAATTTTCTAAATGTATCTGAATATATTTGATTGATCATTTGAGACTTATTGAAAATAAATTTTTTTTGACATAATTGAGTCTAAAATCGCCATAATTCAACTGAATATTTGACCTTGGCATGGAAGCTATCAAGGGATATGCAAGAATAATTTATTTATACAGAACTCTATGGAATAAAACAATGACACTGCGCCGATATTAGCCAATGAGCTTCATGTAATCAATCCTTTTAAAATGACTTACATACTGTAAGCCAAGCTTTAAAAAAAGATACCATGGTTAGATCCGAGGCGTATCATAAATTTACAATTAAATAAATTCCTAATTTCACGGAATGGAAAGTGGCCATTACGTACTTAACTCTTTGCTGGGTCGCAGTCATATCACGTAAATGAGAAATCAATGAATTATCAATTATTTTCTCTCTGTTCTCCTTTCATCCGGTAAAATGTTTGGCTACGGTCCATAATCTCAGATTTTCCGTGCTATTTCGCCCGCCTGGTCCATTTTCTCTCTGTCAACGAAGCCGAACGAACGGTTTGGTCATGGCAGGAACGAAATGAATTTGCAATATTCGGAAAGCGGCTTCGGTTTGCAAAATGTCCGTTAGCAATGGCGTTTATTGCTGGATCATAGTATTGGACGGAATTATGCTAGTGTCATTCATTTCCAGGTGAAATTTCGTCGAATTATTCCAGGAAAGATCAGGAATCGCTTTCAATAGAATAGATCGGGATCGGCTGTATTTAGGTGGAGGTCAGCGCCCAAATTAAGCTTTTATTTATTATCTATTCGATTAAAGTATGTAAATGTTCTCTAATTGAGAATTAATTCTTCCTGATATACTGATTATTCCGTGAATTCATTAGCGGAAGAATATAAATAAGTTCATATGAACAATGAATCAATATTTCAGGTACGTGAAAAAACATTTCAGACCGCATAAAACCCATTTTCACATGCTTTGGAGTTATGGAAAAAACATAAACAGTAAAATAAAGGTACACAATACAAAATTTTGCAAAACTTTAGCGTTATATTTTTCAAAACATTACAAAGGAACTACCTTAAGCTTTTGATAATTTCATCTCCCGTTTCACATTCATTAAAATTCATATTCGAGTTCAGATCTGTGTATTACAAACAATAAAATAGGCCTACAACATTTCACTATGTCATATATAGCTTCATATATCAGTACCATTATTTCAATGCTTTCAGTTTAAGAATGAAGATCGATTTCGAATTTCAGAAAAATTCCCTTTATATAATCAAACACTTATGTGTGGATAAATATTCAATAATGTTGAAATCCAGAGTTAGTTTTATATTTCAGTGTCGTTCTATTTAATTCTATCTATATTTTTGACAACAGATATTAAGCTTTGCAGCTTAAGTGTCACAGATATTTTGAGTTGCGGGCAGCTTGCCATTTACTTTTTCATTTAATCCATTTGTTCCTGATATTTAACTTACAACAATGAAGATCATTGTCATATTTCAATGAGGTTAATCATAACTTGATCTTGAAATTCAACATTCCTACTTTTCATCCTGAAATTGAAATGACTCCAGCCTTAGAGATTAGCATTACTGTACTTGTCGAAATGCAGAATCATCTTGACATTCAATTTCACTCGCATAATCTTCCATTTGGCCATTTCGCAATGAACATTCGTTATCAAAGGCCACCGTTATGGTATTTGGATTAATAAGGGCACGTCTAGATGAAGCACAGCGGATCAATTAGCAGTGGCGCAAGAATTGTAGAATGTCGAATGCCCGAACTGTTCTTAGGAATATTACTGGGTGTAATAACGTCACCTATTAACCCATACTCGATCATCTTAGCGAGTATGCAAGCGTCATTGCCTTGCATATTGGTGCAGTATCCTCGCCTAATATGCCAAGTCGGAGTAATTTACCAGACGTTTGGTAGTTCTCATCTCTTTGGAGATGAAGATAACCAGGTGTTCTGTGAAGAGGTGCATTCCTGTTTTACAGGTTACGGCTGCTGCTTGCTGCTACAACTACTATTAATACAAGTACTCCTTTGAAAACTATGCTACTACGCAGCATAAAAATTCTGATTATTACAGCCGGATCATTAAATATAATAATAATAATAACAGTTATAATAAACAAAATATCTATATGAATAAATATCAGTAATAAAAGTTTTTTATGCTTTCAGAATTCCAGAAAAGTAATGACACATATAACATTACAGCTTTCAAAAGGAAATATGAAAAGGGAGATAAAAGAATCTTTGCCAGCTAACCTAAAACGTAAGTGATGCATTAGATTAAGATTTTGCTTATCTCCCGAGGGTATGAAAAGGTAATGAGATTCTAACAACACTAACAATACTTCAATGGTTCGTATGTGAAAAACCACAAAAGCAATTCTTCATATTGGTAACTTTATTTATTCATTTAACAATTCTGAATATTATGTTCTTGAATATTCTAAAAACATTTAGCTTCCTTCTTATCAATTCGGAATATATATACGGTCCTCTTGAATATACTTCACTGCATGCAAAATAAAAACATATTTAGACGTCAATGGTACGTTTGATATTGTACTGCAGATTACACACTAATAGTATGTAGCTGGATATCTATACCTATTTCAATTTCTATATATATATATATATATATATATACATATATATATATATATATATATATATATATATATATATATATGTATATATATTTATGTATAAGTATATGCATATATATATATATATATATATATATATATATATATATATATATATATATATTTATATAAGTATATGTATATATCCATATATAATGTATATATATATATATATATATATATATATATATATATATATATGTATATATATATATATATATATATATATATATATATATATATATATATATATAAGTATATGCATATATATATACATATATGCATACATACATACACACATATATATATATATATATATATATATATGTGTGTGTGTGTGTGTGTGTGTGTGTGTGTGTGTGCTTACATGTTACTTGAATTATTATGCACCGGCAGCACTGCGCATCACAAGGAACTTGCTATCCTTTGATGTATCTAGCCAATGAATCCTATATGGATTTAGTCAGTCATGGGAGGAGGTGATAACAAAATAACCCCCATTCCCGGGTGTAGCAGGGTGCTAAGAATCTCCCGGATTATAGACACTAAAGAAAAATTGAAAATTGGTAATTAGAATGTTAAAACCATGAATCAGATTGGGAAGTTCAAGCAAGTGGAGGGTGGATTTATGAAATATATTTTGGATATCTTTTCCCTAAGTGAAACACCTAGCAAGGGAATTGGTAAGGAAACTTTAAACCAAGGCAATATATATATCTACTCAGGTCAATAAGATGGAGTTGGAAGAGAAGGGGTAGTAGTGCTGATGACACCAATAGAAGCAAAGGCATTAACCTAGTGGAAAGCTGTAAATGGTAGATTGTTACTAGCATAGTTCAAATCAAAATAGTGCAATATGAGTATTATAGTTTGCTATGCCCCAATTAATGAATCCCCCGAAGAAAGAAAAGATGAATATTGTGAAGAACGGCAGAGTGTTGTAGATGAGATCCCAGAGTTAGATATGAAAATTGTGATTGGTGATTTCAATGCTGAAGTTGGATGGAATAATCAAGGGATAGAGAATGTGATGGGTGACGATGGTCTTGGTGAAGTATCAAATGAAAATGGAGCACATTTTAAAAGTTTCTGTTCAGCAAACAATCTTGTCATTGGAGGTACTCTTTCTACAAAATAACATCTACAAGTATACATGGACTTCAACATATGACAATTGAAAATATCAAATAGATCACATTGCCATTAATAAAGACAGAAGGAGAACTCTGAGAAATGTAAGAAGCTATAGAGGTGTAGATATTGATAGTGATCACCAGCTCCTAATTGCCACACTGAAATTAAAACTGAAAGCACCCAACAGAAAGGTAGATAGAATACCTAGGTTTGATACAGCTAAGCTTTTAGAAGAAGAGCACAGAGAACATTTGCAATTGAATTTTGGAATCGTTTGCAGTTTTAGACACTCGAAGAGACGAAGAATAGCCAATTAATGAAGAATTGTGTGATATTAAGAACAATTATCAGTCAGTTGGTAGTGAAGTCTTGTGACACAAATGATATGTAGAATGCTATAAAAGAGAGAAAAACACAGAAATTGATTGTTGCAAGTTTTTAAAGGAAGTAATGAAATTTACATGGTAGAGCATGCTAAGTATTCCAATATTGACAGTGAGGTCAAAAGAAAAGCCAGTAATGACTGAACAGAATATTTAGACAGTAAAGAAGATAAGTCTGATAAATCTATGAATTTAGGAAGTGGCTTTGGTGTAAGAATTGTTCATAAAATTATCAATGAAATGTCGACCAGGGCAAAGGAGAAGCATATACCCATCAAAATGAGATATTATAACACCAGAAGATGAAGAAAGACAATTTTGAATCGAACACTTTAGTGAGGTCATGAATAGGAGATATGAAGAGATGTGCCCATAAATGAATTCAGTGTGTTTGAAGTCGAAGCTATCCTCAAAACACTAAAGAGATGGAAAGGCCCTGGATTCGATGGAATAACTGCCGAGATTATACTGGCCGAAAATGAAATGACTCCCAGACTACTTACAATATTATTTTGTCGAATATGGCATGAGGAGCGAAACCTGATAAATGGCAGTTTGAAGAGTTGTTGAAAATAGCAAAAAAAAAGAAAAAAAAAAGGAAACCTGATAGCAATAATTACAGAGGCATAACACTGATATCAGTTGTTATGAAAGTATATATTATGCTTATTCTAAAGAGATCGGAGAGAAAGATTGATGAGAAACTGAGAGTTGAACAAGCAGGATTTAGAAAAGGTAGAAGTTGCACTGACAGAATTTTCATTTTGAGACGTGTACAGTAATGCATAGAATATACTGAGCCCCTGTTGATGGCCTTTGTGGACTATGAAGAAGCCTTTGATTGCGTGCACCGACCAACTTTGTGGAGTCCTGCTTTAATATGGAATTTCTCTTAAATATGTAAATTTGATTAATTCTGTTAAAGACAATAGCAAGTACAGTGTTGATGTCACTGGAAACTTTACATTAATTTTCAGTGAACAGCGCAGTACTCCAAGGGAATGTGCTGTCACCTATGTTGTTTATTCTCCTCATGGATTTTGTAATAAGTAGAACAGTTGGAAATGCTGGACAAGGATTGGACTGGATTGGTGATAGGAATTTAGCAGACCTAGAGTATGCTGATAATGCTGTCCTTATTAGCAGAACACAACAGGGTGTACAATTCATGCTTACCAAAATGCATGAAATATCACACACAGTTGGGCTGAAGATAAACAGAAGAAAGACACAGATGATGAGAACAGAGTATGCAATGGAAGATGAAATACCATTGGAAGGAGAAAATATCAATAAGGTAGAACCATATAAGTATTTAGAAGTATGATCTCCAATACAGGGATATATATATATATATATATATATATATATATATATATATATATATATATATATATATATATATATATATATGTATATATATATATATATACATATATATATATGTATATATATATATATATATATATATATATATATATATATAGAGAGAGAGAGAGAGAGAGAGAGAGAGAGAGAGAGAGAGAGAGAGAGAGAGAGAGAGAGAGAGAGAGAGAGAGAGAGAGAGAGAGAATTATATTTTGCACATTTTGGCAGTAGTTTCATATAAATAAGATATAAATAGACCACGATATAGTGGAAAAAAACTTTTTTATCTTGATCTTGATATTTGACACAATCACTCACAAATCTAAATGTATGAAATTGAATTATGCACCTTATGGAACTAGTTTCATGCAAATCGGATATAAAATGATCACCATATCGCAAAAATATGGAATTTACCTTTTGGTTACCTTGACCTCTACCTTTCACCCAATCAATCTAAAAATTTTACCAAATTGTCCTCATGTCATGGCATATCATTTCACCCACTTTCATGAGACTCGGTCAAATAGTTTTAGAGGTATGCGATTCAAAAACAAACAAACATACAAACATAGATAAATAAATACAATCCTATCAAAATAAAACCATCTGGTGAAGGAAACAATACACAAACAAAAAAACTCAAGACATTCGTAAACACATTCAGACCAAAATTGACGAAACAGTATAGGAAGGAAGTATCATCAAATTGATGAAAAGAGGACTTGAAACAAGTCGCCAACAAATGGTTGCTTAAAATGATGAAAATGGAAATATCAACAAAACACAGGGAGTGATAAAAATTTTAGATGTTTTCTTTACAATGCTATACAATAATGATATAAGACATATTTTCCAATAGAAATAATGAATCTAGAGCCAGGACCAAAAGTCACAGTAGGAAAGTTAAAGAAAGCATAAAAAGGTATGAAAAGAGGCAAAGTTGCTGGAGAAGATTGCCTAAAAAGTGATTTAATAATAGATAGAGATTTCATTGTAGAAAAAAATCGCTGAACTTTACACAAAACGACTGCTTGAATGCTCTACATCTAAAACTTGGAAAATTCTTATCATACTAATTCACAAAAAGGGAGACACAAACGACCTAAATAATTATCGCCCAATTAGTTTATTCTCAGCAATAAAAAAAAAGAAAAAAAAAGAAAAAAAAATATTATATTAGGCCGAATAGGAAGACAGCTAGACTTCAATAAACCAAGAGCAAAGGCCGGCTTTTAAAGTGGATATCAAACAACTGACTCTGAGGTAATTTACCAGCTAATGAAAAATTCAACAGATTATGAGAAACCGCTAGGCATGGTAATGTAAGCCTGTCAAAGACAGCGAATATATGAATCTTATATTGTAACACTTCAACATATCTATATGGGTACTCCAGCAATCCTAAAGAAACATAAATATAGAGAACTTCCAATTCAGACAAGAGTTATACATGGAGACCCATATTTCCTAAATTATCCTCAGCCTATCTAGAAGTTTTTAGAAATTTGGAATGGGAAAATGTAGGAAATAGGATTAACTGGGAATACCATAAAAATCTAAGATTTGCAGATGACATTGTTGTGTTTATTGAATAATAGGAGGAATTGCAAAAGATGATAAAAGATTTAAATATAGTAAGCAGAAATGTAGGAATGGTAATGAATGTGAGTAAAACTAAGATAAAATTCAATTAAAAAGGCAGAGATTAAAAATAAGGGTTATGGACAAACCTCTAGATATTAATGAATATGCGTACTTAAGACAGATAGTACGTGTATCCCCAGGACATGAGACTGAAATTAAACAAAGGATAAGCATAGGATGGAGAGCTTTTGGTAAACAAAATGCGATTAGGAAAATTGAAATGTCAATTTCTATAAAAAAAGATAAATAAAAAACATTCAATCCGATGATCATTACGGTATTAACGTATGCATTGGAAACCTTGAGCCTTACTAATTCCTTAGAACATAAGTTGGTTACAACTCAACGAACAATGTAAATAATAATGATGGGAAAAGACACAGAAAAAGAGCAACGTGGATACGAAAGCAAACGAAAGAAGCGAACATTCTAAAATATGTACGAAAAAGAAATGTACATGGCAGGACATACGATGAGAATGTTAGATGATAGCTTAACAAATGGAATAACAGAATGGTTCCTTAGAGATTGCAAGAGAAGCATATACATACATACATACATATTATATATACTGTATATATATATATATATATATATATATATATAAATATATATATATATATATATATATATATATATATATACATACATATATATACATACATACATATATATATATATATATAAATATATATATATATATATATATATATATATATATATATATATATTTATATATATATATATATATATATATATATATATATATATATATATATATACTATATACATATAGTATATATATGTATATGTATGTGTGTATTAAAAAAAACATATATAATAATACATTAATATCTGGATTCTCTTATCTACCTCGGGATCAGGGCCCGAAGGTGGAACCACTCAGGAAAATAATAGCTTCTGACCGGACGGGATTCGAACCCTGGTCCAGGAAACTTGTATCATAGTGATGATTCTGGTCAGAACCTATTGTCTTTGAGTGTTTCCGCCTTGGGCCTCTGATCCCAAGGTCGATAAGAGAATTCAGACATTAATGTGTTAATATACATGGCTTACATGCATATGAAACACACTTCTAAATGGACAAAACTTTTCATATATATATATATATATATATATATATATATATATGTATATATATATATATATATATATATATATATATATATATATATATATATATAGTATTCAGATAAGCCATATATTTTCATATTTTAATATATGGATTCTCTTGCCAACCTCGGGATCTGAGCCACGGGTGGAATAAAACGAATATGATAGATTTTGACTGGCCTGGAATCGAACCCTGGTCCAAGAAACTTGTAACAACCGTGACATAGCACTTACCCACGAAGAAATGTAAAAGTCAATAACAGTTTCCCTGTACATATAACTGTAATATTCAGTTTTTTTTTTTTTTACTTAGAATTGAAATAAACCCATCTTCACCCTCTTAGCTAATTTGTATGTTTGTACTTGACATTCGACTATTAATGAATTTGCATATTTGGACGTGTTTTTTAAATTCAGAAGAGTTGTCATTGAGTTCTATTTTCCTTCGTGGCCAAGTACTATGTCACTGTTGCTAGAATTTCCTGTACCTGTGTTCGATTCCCGGCCGGTCACAAGCTATTGTCTTTGAGTGGTTCCACCTGGGGCTCTGATCCGAGGTTGGTAAGAGAATGAAGACTTTAATGTATCAAAACATATGGCTTATTTGAAAATGAAAAACACGTCTAAATATGGAAAATTTTATATATATATATATATATATATATATATATATATATATATATATATATATATATATATATATAAATATATATAAGGAGAGAGAGAGAGAGAGAGAGAGAGAGAGAGAGAGAGAGAGAGAGAGAGAGAGAGAGAGAGAGAGAGCTGGTCGGGGAATTATATTTACTTGTGGTCTGAGCACAATGCATGAATACGAGCCGGAAATGTCTTGATTATGAATTCCTCTTCCCTGTCTCAGGCAGTTACTCGGGCGTGGGAAGTGGGCCAGACCAGAAATTTAATTAGCGAATGCAGGTATGAGGAAGGTGGGCGCTCACAGAAGGACCCTTCACTATTTTTTCACCCTTTAAAGAGTATCACCTGACAAACGCCAATCTGCTGTGACGTTACGTTGCATCATTTTAAGCAAATATTTTTCTTTTATGTTTCAAGTTCATTGGCATGTTATAAATAAATTTATTTGTAACATATCATGTTACGTCTTTTATATTATACAACTTTATGTTATGATAATCCTTTATTCTTCGAATATATATATATATATATATATATATATATATATATATATATATATATATATATATATATATATACATACATATATATATATATAAATATATATATATATATATATATATATATATATATATATATATATATGTAGGTATATATATATATATATATATATACATATTTATATATATATATATATATATATACATACACACATTTATATATATATATATATATATATATATATATATATATATATATATATATATATACTGTATATGATGTGATCTCAAAATTATTACAGGTTCTTTTAATAAGTAAAATAGATATGAACAACACGGATTGAAATATGAGAAATGAATATAAAAAGAAACACACGAAAAAACACAACACGTTTATTCACAAACTTACAAAGAAAACTAATGTTACTTCTTCTGTTACTTTAACTGACAAATCAAACCAATCAAACACCAACATAAAAGGGGAACAGTCAATAAGGTAGAAATACTTAAGGAAAAGTTTTCTGCAGCTGCTGTGACGATGCTTGTACGGAGACTTTAGGCTTGAGAACGTTGCAGAAGGACGGCTGAAATTCAGATGAAACTAGCACGACGACCGGATTCGAAAACGTCATATAAAGGGTGGCATCAAGAAGGAACATCAGAGGTGTTCTTTCAAGGGTTCGATGATACTGTTGAACGAAGGCAGCCTGCAGGTAGTTGTCTACTTCTTGTCACAAGCAGGGAGGGATGGCTGCTTTAATTTGTCTCTTCTTCTCGGCCATAGCAGGATCTTTTGGAGATAGGCTTTTGTTGTCTGAAGGGAAGGTTAGATCTGGCTCTATCAGACTTCTGGTCTTCTCTGTTTCTTGTCTCACTAGGACTTGTATCTTATTTGCTTCAGACATAGTTCCTCTCTTGCCTTATGTCCTGTCCTATCTCTTCTGGACAATCTTTTCTTGAAGTTTATATACCCATTTATGGGCGGAATTAATTACAGTGGGCAGTGGTCATCTCCATAGAAGGCGTTCTTCATAACAATTCTGGGTCTCTATTGGCTTCCTCAAAAACCGCCCACTTCGATCAGGCCATTGAAGCTTCTAGAAGAAATTTCTGATGCAATCTGGACCACGTGTTAAGTCGTAACAAAAAGGCAGCACGTGTCCTTCCATGATGACATATATCCTAAACAGGGATTTCCCTCAGGCTCGGTTTCTCAAAATATGCTGACTCCACTAATTACGACAATGACATCTTGGTGAAAACAGGGGCAGTTCCCTTATCACTGGTCCGCAGTCGAATCTCGGCAAGTCTTGGTTTACTTCCAAAATGCTGATGAAAATGAAGAGATGACAGGATTACTCAAACAGGGCCACAGTCGAATCTCGTCTCGCCTCGCTGCTCACACTGGGAATAGATATTATCTTTACCCATGACATTTCCCCCAAAAGAAAAAAAAAATATTTACTGATTTTACTTTAGAAAAAAAAAAAACTAATTCATCTCTGAACTGAGGAACATCTGCACGAAACTCCAACCTAACATCAGGAAAAGATTCTTCTTTCGCATTCCATTCACTGAACACAAAGATTCAGCAAAAAAAAAAAAAAAAAAAAAAAAGAAAAAAAAAAAAAAAAAAAAAAAAACAATTCGTTGAAAAAAGAAAACAAAAATATTTCTTATTCTAAATTTCTCTGGAAAGGCTATCAGCTATAACATTATTCTTTCCCTTTACATGAATTATTTTCACATTATAATCTTGTAGCATTAAACTCCAACGCATGAGACGTTTATTCTTATTCTTAAATCTTTCCAAATAAACTAACGGATTGTGATCTGTATACACAATTAGAACAGGACTACTACGTACATAAATCTCAAAGTGCTGCAAGGCTGAAACTAAACTAAACATTTCCTTTTCAATAGTTGAATAATTTAGTTGAGCTTTATTCAGTTTCTTTGAATAATATGCGACTGGGTGCTTTGTTCCATTCACTTCTTGTAACAAGACTCCGCCTATACCAATGTCAATAGCATCGATCGCTAGATTAAATTCCTTGCTAAAATCAGGTAACAATAATACTGGCTCGTGAAGCATTATGGCCTTTAATTCATTGAAAGCTTCTACACATTCCTCATTAAATACAAAACTTTGCCCCTTCTTAAAAAGATTAGTTTTGGGAGCGCTTATTTCTGAAAAAATTGGGTACAAATCTTCGGAAATATGAAACCATCCCGAGAAATCTCAATGCCTACTTTTTAGTTGCTGGGATAGGGAAATTGATGATGGCTTCTGTGTTCCACTTTTAGGACAAATCTTACCGAAACCGGCTTTATGCCCTAAATAAGTGTAATAGGTTTTCCCAAATTCACGTTTTTTAAAATTTAATACAAGGTTTGCTTTTTCAAGGGCTGTCAGAACTTTAGCTAAAATTCGTAAATGTTCTTCCCAAGTTCCTGAAAATATAACAAGATCATCTAAATACACGACACAGTTTTCAATACCATTTAATACTTAATTCATTAATCTTTGGAAAGTAGTGGCTGCATTTCTTAACGCAAAAGGGCTTACTTTTGGTTCATAACTATCGAACGGTGTTATAAAAGCGGATGTTTTCCTAGCTCGTCTGCTTAGAGATACTTGCCTATAACCTTTGGCCAAATCAAGCTTGGAGATGAATTTAGCATTCCCGATCCTATTTAAGCAATCGTTGATCCTGGGAAGTGGAAAATTAATTTGCTTAGTAACACTGTTTACTTTTCTGAAATCAATGCACAACCTATCTGTTCCATATTCCTTTTTTACTAGAACTATCGGAGAACACCATTCACTCTCGCTAGGAAGTATCAAATCATTATCTAACATAAACTTAATTTCCTTTCGTACTGAATTTGCCTTCTCTGGACTCAAACGATACGGGCTTTGTCTAATGGGTTTAGTGTCCTGTAACTCAATATTATGTTCTAAAAGATTAGTTAAATCTAATTTATCGCTAACAGTTTCTGGATAATTTAGAAAAAACATTATATAATTAACTCCGTTTTTCTTCTTCTAAGCTAGAGTTAAATAACTTGAAATTCTTAAGCACATCAGAGTTTTTCTCAAAACTAATTTCTCGCTGCGACAGACTTATAACTGGTACTGGGCGTTCGTTGTATTTCTTTAGCAAGTTTATATGCAGCCACTTAGCTCTACGTCTACCCATATCAATTAAGTAATTCAAATTGCCTCTTTTTCCTAAAATAGAATAAGGACCTTCGAACTTATAAGATAATGAGGGACCTTCTTTCTGAATTAATACTAGGACTTTATCTCCCACACGGAAGTTTCTCTCCTTTGCCTTAAGATCATATCTTCTTTTAGTTTCCCCTTGATTGTTGCTCACGTTTTCCATTGCTGATTTCCAAGCTTTTCTTAAACTCTCCTTGTAATTCTCTAAACTCTGAATGTAATCCTCTTTACTTTCTTGAAGCATTAATTTACACTTTAAAATTTCTAAAGGTCCTTTAGCAGTGTGACCGATCAGCAATTCAAAAGGATTAAATCCTATAGTGTCATTAGGTGCCAATTGTAAGGCTAACAAGACAAAAGGTAGTTTTTCTTCTCAGTCATGTTCAAAGTTATTACATAAATTTTTTAAGCAACTTATTAATGTTTGATGGAAACGTTCTACAATCCCTTGCGAATCTGGGTGATACGGTGTGGAAGTTACAAGTTTGATACCTAGCTCTTTCATTTTGTCCTTGTAATCTTTGGACACAAAATTACTGCCATTATCACTTTGTATAACGCAAGGCTAACCAAACTTGGAAAAATAGTTCAACAAGCGTTTAACTACAGTTTTCGCATTGCAGCTTCTTACTGGGATTGCTTCTGGATAACGTGTTAGTCTGTCAATGATTGTTAATAGATATATATTCCTCCTTTACTTCTAGGCAAAGGCCCCACTATATCAATTACTACATCCTCAAAAGGTTCTCCCACTGATGGAATATTACGTAAGGGAGCCCTGGGAATTTCTTGATTAGGTTTACCAGCAATTTGACATTCGTGATAGCTTAATACACATCTCTTAACGTCACTTTTCATCTTGGGCCAAAAGTAAGTCTTACTTATACACTTGAAAGTTTTATTTACTCCTAAATGTCCTTGATCATCATGTGCTAATTTCAGACTTAATTCGAGAAACTTCCTAGGAATTATTAATTGTTCTATAACTTCCTCTTTGCTAACTGACTTGGGACGAACATAACGACACAAAATATTGTCTTTTAAACAAAAGGTTTCCTTACAAACATTATCGGGATCATCACCAAACTCGCTTTCAAAAATTCTAGACAGTGTCTCATCCTCTCTCTGCAACTTAATTAGCTCATCTCTGTTCAAAATGTTAGTGCCTATAACATTGCAGTAACTATTAATTGATTCCACTACATCGACTACGTCTACGTCACTACTTTTGACAGCTACATCATCAATTTGGCTAACACTGTCAACATCGATGGAGTCGGTCTTCTCAGCCCCACACTGGCTAAGATCAACCTCAACGCCTCCATCACACGTTCGAATCCTCGAGCAAATTATGACTGTAGACTACATCTGTATCTAAACCTGACCTATTTACTACCATTTCAGGCACTGGAACCTCACTTAAAATAGGATTCACATATTTGGATGTAGTTCAATTATTACCAACAATAATGTCAATGCCCTCAACTGGCAAATAGTCTACAACTGCTTGTTTTAAATCTCTTGACAATCTCTGACTTTTCAAGTTAATTTTCAACAAAGGACCAACAACGGAAGTATTCGGAAACCCACCTAACATAACTTTTTCTTTCATACTGATTTTTGCCCTTGTTGGCACAAACTCTTTCCTAATAAGGGAAACGGGTGCTCCGGTGTGCCTAAGCAAGATAACTTCTCTTGAATCCCCTCCTTCAAGCGAAGAAACTACACCATCAGACAAATAATCTCCGTAAAATTTCCTAGTTTCTTTCAAAATGTCATTTCTGCTTCACGAAAGATTATTAACTAAAGACACTGGTTTCTTGACATTCTTCTCCTCTACTATACAATTCCTTGCTATATGCCCTTTCTTATTACATCGATAAAAATTATCTCTGAACCACTACCTTCCCATTTGCTCTTACAAAACTTGGCAGTATGACCTGGTTTTCCACATGTATAACAATAATAATGATAATCATATTTCCCTGTATTACTATTGCTAAAACTACTCTTACTATGTTGCATCTTACTAGAGAAAGGATTATTTTTCTTCTTACTATCACTTAAACTATGAGTAAGACTGTACTCATCTGCCAACCTTGTTACATCTGTAAAATACTTTTCACGCCTATCTTCTATGTATAGCTTAATGTCTGGAGATACGTTATCTTTGAAGTTTTCTAACAAAACTAAGTTCTTGAGATCATCAAAACTATCTACTTCAGCGGAAGTTAACCAATCACCAAATTATCTTTCTAACTTCTTTCCGTATTCTACATAAGTACTGCTCTCATCTCTTTTCAAACTTCTAAATTTCTTACGGTACGCCTCTGGTACTAACCTGTATATATATATATATATGTAAATATATACAAATATATAAATATATACACACACATTATATATATATATATATATATATATATATATATATATATATATACATATACATATATATATATATGTATATGTATATGGATAAATATCAACACAACGTCGTGTTCAAATAGAAATAAATTTCTACCTCATACTTTGGATCGAAGGCTAGCCCCTTCTAATGAAAGGCCAGGTCGAAACCAACCATGCCACGAGAGGCCATAAAAGAAATCGGAACCTAACGCTACCCAGCTGTTCGAGTATTTACCTCGCGAGACATCAGTCTCTTACCAGCGAGTTTTACCCGATATCCCGGCCCACCACGTGACACAATTGGTAGTAATTCATTCAAATTACCCCAAATGAGTCAATATGGATAAATATCAACACAACATCGTGTTCAAATAGAAATAAATTTCTACCTCATACTTGGGATCGAACGCTAGCCCCTTCTAATGAAAGGCCAGGTAAAAAAAAACCATGCCACGAGAGGCCATGAAAGAAATCGGAACCTAATGCTACCCAGCTGTTCGAGGATTTACCAGGTGAGACATCAGTCTCTTACCAGCGAGTTTTACCCGATATCCCGGCCCACCACGTGACACAATTGGTAGTAATTCATTCAAATTACCCCAAATGAGTCAATATGGATAAATATCAACACAACATCGTGTTCAAATAGAAATAAATTTCTATCTCATACTTGGGATCGAACGCTAGCCCCTTCTAATGAAAGGCCAGGTCGAAACCAACCATGCCACGAGAGACCATAAAAGAAATCGGAACCTAACGCTACCCAGCTGTTCGAGGATTTACCTGGTGAGACATCAGTCTCTTACCAGCGAGTTTTACCCGATTTCCCGGCCCACCACGTGACACAATTGGTAGTAATTCAATTAAATTACCCCAAATGAGTCAATATGGATAAATATTGTGCCTAAGAGCTAGGCCAGTTAATGGAGGCGCCATGGCGCCGTCGTTCGTTAGGCATGTGTTATTTAGATAGCAGAACGACTTCCAGTTTTAAACAGCCTTATTTAATTATTTTAATTATTTAGCTATTTAGGCAATTATTCTTGTAAAGATTTGATAATGTGCATAATTTTTTCCCCTTTCTCTGTCGATCGTATAGTTAGAGTTTCGGTGATTTAGGTAACCGAGATCTCGTCTAGCCTAGGTAACCTAACCTAGACGTTTTACTATACGTTCAGACTTTCTCCGGTTACCCTCGTGTATTGTTTTCATTCATTGGAGACTGATACCTCCTAGAATGTTATGAAACATTACACGTCTCTTCGGAGATTTAAGGGTAATCTCTTTCCCTCTGAGTGTAGCCTCAGGCTACAACCCTAATAGCCATGCCTTGAGTTTTATTCAGACATGGCTAACTTAGGGTTTGTCCTGCCTCTTCCCTTAACCGTTGGTTGTGGTGTACCAGCAGGTTTTGGGATTTAGTCAGAATCTCAGAGTATTTATTCTTATGTCAGCGACCTGCCGGCAGGGCGAATGGGTTGGAGGATACCATCATTCCCCTGCCGGCTAGGTGGCCGGCAATGGAGGTTAGCCCTCATTAGCCGCACTCAGAGTTATGGTAGGATACCATCTTCTCCTTGCGACTAAAAGACTAGTCCTGTGCCACATTACTCTGGGCTGAAGAGTAATATTCTTTAGCCTAGGATACGTGGCACTGGAGCTCTATTTCTTCTTTGTTGAGAGGAGGCGGCAGTGCTGCCATCCCCTTAACTGTATCGGCAATCTCTGGGATGGAGAACTGAGTCTCTCTTGTTCCCTGGGATTCTGCCGATACCGAAACAGAGTTTCTTTTAACAGGTGGTAGAACTGACAATTTTGCCAGTTTCTTTCACACTCGTTATAGGACCCTGTTCCCTACCCCTCTGTCCACTTTTGATGGCTGAGCCATTGTCTTTCTTTGGGCCGGCATCTTGCAACCTTACCATTGCCGGTAGGTTTCCGGAGCCGGCCAGACTCCCTCTCTAGCCATGACTTTAGCTGACGGCAGGGCATACTGCCGTCAACCACATCTTCCGTCGTCAACTGCCGGCCCAGCCGTCAGCCAAGATGGCTGCCGGTAGCTGGCGGCTGCCGGCAGCCATGATGGCCGTGAGTGGGAAGTCCCTTTCCGTACCCAAGGTTCTTCAGTCCTCCCTTGGACTGCTGCTACAGGTCCTGTTGCCAGGGTACTACCGGCCAGGCCGGCAAAGATAGTGCTGACTCAGTTGGGAGCACGCCGACTGTACTGGTACTGCTGGAGGCTTGCCGGCCGGCAGTGTATCAGCGTTACCTTGTTGGCAATAGTACTGTAGCTGCATGGAAGCCTGAATGGTACATTCTCCCCTTCTATTAGAACCTTCTTTCTGGAGAAAGGCAGTCAAATTAGACTTTTACATCCTTAATTACTGTATACATTCACAGTAAGGAGTAGCCCTTTTTCCATGCTATCTCTCTCTCTCTCTCTCTCTCTCTCTCTCTCTCTAGCTAGCATGCCGGGTATGCCGGCAAGACCTAGCTATGCCAGCTACATGCCAGCTGAACTACTGTATATATTATACAGGTAGCCAATATATCTGCAGTATAGAATATACTGCAGACAGAAAACTACTATATAGTTTATACTACTAGTTATTTACAATATATTTTGGATATCCAACACAGGAATTTGCTGAGCCCAGTCCTATATTGAATGAATATGATTTCTTCAATATCCTGATTAGAAATCAGGTTTAGGATTACCCTACAATATTAAACACTTCAAGGCAAGAGTAATACACTCCTAACACTTAAAGGGTAGAGCCTTTATCCTTGAGTCTCCCTGATCAGGAAACTCTATATTTTAATATAGCAGGAAGACTACAGCAAATAGGCTGAGTGGAATATACAAATATATGTCTTTCTTTTTCTTTAGTCCAGCTGGCTTCATGCTAGATGGACCGTACTGTCATATGCTACTATGAAGGCAGCATAATGACTAGACTACAATATATGATGTACAGTAGCCAGTAAATTGCAATATAGACTTACTGCAATTAGAAAACTACAGTACCATTATACAGTAGTATTTTCGGACATACCTTGGGTACCCTCGTACGAGCATTCTGCTGGTACCGCTCATATATTGAATGAATAGTTTTCTTCAATATTCTGATCGAGAATCAGTCATCCTGACCCCACAGTATTAACATTGTGACGGTGCCGAGTGAGGGTTGTGAACTCAAAGGCAGGATGTAATCAACTGAGTTATTTATTAAGGAACACTCTTCTTTATATACAAAACCTCAAGGCAACAGGACATGACATGTTCGAGAGACAGACAAAGTTCAGAGCAAAACCGGAGACATGATCATTCAGGTTCTTTTTAGTGCGAGGGAAGAGCGCAGATACAAGCATAATATATACAAAATAATTATGTACAATTGTGTGACACACGGTTGGTACATGGCTCCCCCCCTAAAAATGACATACTGTACATGTTAAATAGGGCGCCCTGATCTAGAGAGGCGAACTGTAGGCGGGTCATCTGGCTGAAGATAAGCAGGTTTTAGACGATCAATGGAGACCCAGTCTTCTTTGCCCCGAATGTTTAGTAGGAATGCTTTCGGACTGCGTCGGATCACAAGGAAAGGGCCCGTGTAAGGGGACGTTAGTGGTGGCTTGCTAGTGTCGTTGCGCAGGAAGACGTGCGTTGCAGAGTGCAAGTCCGTTGGTATGTGATGCTTCGCTGGGGTTTTGTAAGTCTGGCGGCACGGAGTAAATTTTCCCAGGACGTGACGTATGCGCTGGAGATCATCGGAGGAGGTTGTAGAAGGAAAAAATTCGGCAGGGACGACCAACGGGTCGCCATACACCATTTCAGCTGTCGAGACGTCGAGGGCGTCTTTAGGAGTGGTCCTTAGTCCCAGGAGGACCCAGGGAAGCTGAGTAAACCAGTTGGAATCCTTGCAGCGGGACATCAAAGCTGCTTTGAGGGTGAGATGAAAACGTTCAACCATTCCATTGGCAGCGGGGTTGTGGGCCGTTGTCTGATGTAGGATGATGCCCAGGAGATTCGCTAATGACGTCCACAATTGAAAGGTGAAAGTGGTTCCCCTGTCAGAAGTAATATGCTCAGGGATACCAAATCTTGCAATCCATCCAGAGAGTAAGGCAGATGTACATGAGGCGGACGTTGCAGTTTCCATGGGAATGGCTTCAGGCCAACGAGTGGAGCGGTCGATGATGGTAAACAGGTAACGATGTCCTTGTGATGTGGGTAGGGGGCCTACAACGTGTGCGAAACGACGCTGAGGTTGAGGAAAGGTGCCCACTCCTGAATCCGTGTGTCGATGTACTTTGGAAGTTTGGCAAGAAGTACAGGCGCGGACCCAATCCTTAGCATCCTTAGAAATGCCGTGCCAAATGAACTTTGCCTTCAGCAGCTGTGCAGTAGAACGGCACGAGGGATGTGAAAGGCCGTGAATGAAATCAAACACCTGTCGGCGCATGGGAGCAGGAATCCAAGGTCGCGGTCTACCAGTACTGACGTCACAGAGGAGGGTGGTGTTGGAATCTTCGAGGGGAAAGTCTTCCCAACGGAGGGACGTGCAGGATGTCCTACAAGCTTAATACTCTGGATCCTGTCATTGGGCTTCAGCCAGGGCGTTGTAATCCAATCCCAGTTGAACGGCAGCCAACGTGTTTCTTGACAGGGCATCGGCAACGGGATTCATTTTCCCAGGGACGTATTGGAGGGTGCAATTGTATTCAGCCACGGCGGAGAGATGTCGGCGTTGACGGGCGGACCAGGCGTCAGACTGTCGAGTGAAGGCGTGCACCAGAGGCATGTGGTCTGTGCAAATGACGAAGGGCGTACCTTCTAAGAAATGGCGAAAGTGACGGACAGCCAAGTGCACCGCCAGCAATTCTCGATCGAAGGTAGAATAACCCGATTCTGCCTTGGACAGTTTTCTGCTGAAGAAGGCCAATGGGCGGGGCGAGCCTTTGACCACCTGCTCGAGTACTGCACCAATAGCGACGTCGCTGGCATTGGTGCAGAGAAGGAGAGGGGTGAGTGGGATAGAAAAAGTTAGAGCCGCAGCAGTTGATAGGGCCCTCTTTGCATTGCAGAAGGCTGCTTCTTGAAGTGAACCCCACTTCAGGTCCTTTGGCTTGCCCTTGAGGGAGGCGTAGAGGGGAGCAAGAGTGGGGGCAATGGCTGGAAGAAAACGGTGATAATAGTTGATCATGCCCAAGAATTCCTGCAGAGCTTTGACGGTCGAGGGTGCGGGGAAGTTCTGAACGGCTGCAAACTTCTCAGGGAGGGGATGGACTCCTTAAGGAGTGATACGGTGCCCTAAGAACGACACTTCCTTGGCGCCAAAGGTACACTTGTCGTACCGGACTACAAGGCCGTTTTGTTGCAGGCGGTCGAGCACGATGCGCAGGTGACGGAGGTGTTCCTCTTTTGAGGAGGAGAACACAAGTATGTCGTCCACATAACATACACAGAAAGGGAGGTCCCCTAAGATGCCATCCATGAGACGTTGAAACGTTGCCCCAGCATTACGAAGGCCAAAACAGGAGTAATTGAAGGTGTATGTACCAAACGGAGTAGTGATGGCGGTCTTGGGGATGTCTTCTGGGTTCATAGGCACCTGATGATACCCCTTCAGGAGGTCGAGCGTAGAGAAAACCTTGGCTTTGTGCAGGTAGGAGGTCACGTCGGCAATGTTTGTGAGAGGGTAGTGATCCGGTTCTGTTTGCATGTTCAGGCGCCTGTAATCCCCGCACAGACGGAGGGATTCGTCTTTCTTCAGAACGATGTGTAAGGGTGACGACCATGGGCTGGAGACCTTTAGGCAAAGGCCCATTTCCTCCATTTCGGCGAACGTCTGTTTGGCGGCTGCCAATCGTTCTGGTGCCAGACGTCTGAATTTTGCGAAGACTGGGGGTCCCGTCGTCTTGATATGGTGATAAATACCGTGCTTGGCAGGAACCGTGGGCATTTGGCGAAGTTCTGGACGGAAAACTTCCGGGTACGACGTGAGGAGGTGGGCGTAGGCATCCGTGGGTGCGCTGATGTGGAGAGCGAGGTTAGAGGGGGCGGGTTGAAGAGGTGTCGACATGTACGAGTCTGCGTTGACCAATCGTCGGTGGGCGACATCGACCAGAAGGTGGAAATGAGAGAGGAAATCCGCACCGAGGATTGGCATTGTGACGTCAGCAACGAGAAACTTCCAATTGAATTTACCGTTTCCGAACGATAATGTGAGGTTCTCGTAACCGTAGGTGGGTATCGCAGATCGGTTGGCAACTACCAAGCGGACGTCGGCTGATGTAGACAGACTACGTCGTGCCTTGAAGAGTTTCCTTGGCAAAAGAGAACGACAAGCACCCGTGTCTACCAAAAATCGCATGCCCGTTCCTGCATCCTGTAAAAAAAAAAGATTAGAAACATGGGAGGCCACCGCCACAAGCGATGGCCTACTTACACGTTTTTTGGCCACTGACAATCCTTGGCACATTTCTTCGCGGTTGCCCCGAATCTGAAGTGGTAGTAGCAAAACTGCGGCTGATGGGAGGTAGTAAGTGGCTGTAGAAGTCGTTCGTTGGGGCGCGAGCGATTGGTGGGTGGTGGGCGGCTTTGTCGCCGCTTCGGCACGTCACGGGGTAGGCGTGTATGTCCTACGGCATTCATGTCAGCTTCAGTTGACGTTGAATAGGCATCCTCGTTGTCAGGGGTGGAGGCGTTGATGGAGGTTGTGAAGTGGCTGTCCATAAGGGCGTCGGCTTTGGTCATCAAGTCCTTTATGGGTAAACTATCGACATCGGGTATGGCAGCGCGTACAGGTTTGGGTAAACGGCGTATCCAAAGGGCACGAAGTAGGTTCACCTCATGAGGAGAGCCGTCTGCGGCAGGTTGAAGGCGAGCGATACTGGTCATTTCCCTGAGGGCAAGCGAAGCCCTTTGGTCCCCCAACGGTTGTTGCGAGAGCTGAAAAAGCTTTGCTATACGGGCGGCTGGCGACGGCGAGTACTGCTGCTGAAGGTATGTTTTGAGGGTGTCATACGCTATTGGGGTGTCTCCTTGTTCACAAAGCCAGTCGGATATTTCTGGGAAGGTGTCCTCGGGTATCGCCACGAGAACATAATCCGCTTTGGTGGTTGAGCGAGTCACGCCCCTGATACGAAACTGGACTTCTGCGCGCTGAAACCAAGCAAACGCCTCTCCGCTGGCGAACGGTGAAAGTTTCAATGGGGCGGCCGCAGCGCCAACTGCTGTAGTTGAGTCCGTCATAGTATCAACGATGGAGGGGCGAGGGAGGTGGGGGTGGAAGGCAGTGGGAGCGAGTCAACTTCCGGGGTCACCAATGTGACGGTGCCGAGTGAGGGTTGTGAACTCAAAGGAAGGATGCAATCAACTGAGTTATTTATTAAGGAACACTCTTCTTTATATACAAAACCTCAAGGCAACAGGACATGACATGTTCGAGAGACAGACAATGTTCAGAGCAAAACCGGAGACATGATCATTTAGGTTCTTTTTAGTGCGAGGGAAGAGCGCAGATACAAGCATAATATATACAAAATAATTATGTACAATTGTGTGACACACGGTTGGTACAACATTATTTTGGGACAGTGATTTGATACTTCTCTACCTTTAGGGGTAAGAGCCCTTCTACTTGGAGTTACTCAATAGAGAATCGTCCATGTAGTTAACCCTGGATAGGTACGCTCCTCGGACACCCCTTTAAGGGTATACTCGGACGCGCGCGACCCCGACGCCAAAAAAAATTCTTGAAAAATCAGTTTTTGCAGTAACCTCCTTTTTTCTTTTGCCAAAAAAAAAAAACTTCAATGAATGCTTAAAACAACTGTAAAGATAAATACTACTCATCTGCAGAAAAACTATTTATTATAAATATTTTAAAAAATTAAGTAGAAAAAAAGAGCTTACATAAAAATTCATAAAAAAAAAGTTTATACATATATACACAAATCCTTTTAGTAATTGATTCTTGAATGTTTAGGACACATCTTGAAGTATTTTGGATGAAGTCAGACCCATGGAGGTGAAGATCTGAAATGAGAAAAAAAGGGTAACTTTTTTTGGCCAAAAAAATTTGTCCAAATTTCATGAATTTTTTGGGTACCCAAATGAAATAGGAAGTGGCTAATTTCTTTAGGGAATAAACATATGTTATCCTAAAATAGAAATATGTAAAAAAATCTTCATTATTTTGTAAATTACATTTATATCAGGGCCATATCTAAAGGTAATTTTTTGAGTACTTAGAAATTTCATAAAAAAATACATATATTTAATATATAATATGATATTTATGCAGGTAAAAATATACCAAAATATCACAAATTCTATAGGGAACAAGAATATATATAGATAGAGCAACTTACGCTTCGGATATGTCCACAAAATGGCCGCCAACCACACTGACTCAGACTCCCTAATCTGCCACTTGAAATGTAGGAAGGGTATGTCAATTTCAAGGTGTTATTTACTAATCTAATTATTCTTGGATATGCATAAAAATTGTATGGTGGGTTGCTGGATAATTGTCGATTATTTTACGAATATAAAATTAAAATTCTGACCCAAAAAAAATTTTTTGAAGGGAAATAAAATCGAAAAAAAAAATGTAAAACAATATAATATTTTAGCTAAAAAAATTTGATGATATTCAATCAAAAAAGAAGTAACCAAAATTTTCCGACAAATAAACATCTAGATGAATCATTACTCTGTGATAGTTCCTTAGTACGTAGTAATTTTGAAAGAAATGGGAAAAACGAAAAAATGGCAATCACAGGAAAATCGAACACATACCTATATATACGCCATATCTGGCTAAAAAAAAAGATAGGCATGGGTAGCCAGATCATCTAGAAACACTTTCCAACACTATGAAAATATAAGTTTTGCGACACTACTTGCCAATTCCTTACGGTAACATGACTAAGCAAAAAAATGCAAATCAAATAAAAAGGGGCACTCGCGGAAAAATGCCTCGGAAAAATGGCTAACATTCAAATATACGGCATTTCAGAAAAAAAAAATTCAGCCACGTGCTAGGCAAACCATCAAGGCACATTTTCCGACAAATAAACATCTAAATGAATCATTACTCTGTGATAGTTCCTTAGTACGTAGTAATTTTGAAAGAAATGGGAAAAAACGAAAAAATGGCAATCACAGGAAAATCGAACACATACCTATATATACGCCATATCTGGCTAAAAACAAAAGATAGGCATGGGTAGCCAGATCATCTAGAAACACTTTCCAACACTATAAAATTATAAGTTTTGCGACACTACTTGCCAATTCCTTACGGTAACATGACTAAGCAAAAAAATGCAAAACAAATAAAAAGGGGCACTCGCGGAAAAATGGCCATTCTAATATACGGCATTTCAGAAAAAAAAAATTTCAGCCACGTGCTAGGCAAACCATCAAGGCACATTTTCCGACAAATAAACATATAAATGAATCATTACTCTGTGATAGTTCCTTAGTACGTAGTAATTTTGAAAGAAATGGGAAAAAACGAAAAAATGGCAATCACAGGAAAATCGAACACATACCTATATATACGCCATATCTGGCTAAAAAAAAGATAGGCATGGGTAGCCTGATCATCTAGAAACACTTTCCAACACTATAAAAATATAAGTTTTGCGACACTTCTTGCCAATTCCTTACGGTAACATGACTAAGTAAAAAAATGAAAAACAAATAAAAAGGGGCACTCGCGGAAAAATGGCCAACATTTTATTATACGCATTTCAGAAAAAAAAAATTTCAGCCACGTGCTAGGCAAACCATCAAGGCACATTTTCCGACAAATAAACATCTAAATGAATCATTACTCTGTGATAGTTCCTTAGTACGTAGTAATTTTGAAAGAAATGGGAAAAAACGAAAAAATGGTAATCACAGGAAAATCGAACACATACCTATATATACGCTATATCTGGCAAAAAAAAAATAGGCATGGGTAGCCAGATCATCTAGAAACACTTTCCAACACTATAAAAATATAAGTTTTGCGACACTACTTGCCAATTCCTTACGGTAACATGACTAAGCAAAAAAAATGCAAAACAAATAAAAAGGGGCACTCGCGGAAAAATGCCCAACATTCTAATATACGGCATCTCAGATAAAAAAAAAATTTCAGCCACGTGCTAGGCAAACCATCAAGGCACATTTTCCGACAGATAAACATATAAATGAATCATTACTCTGTGATAGTTCCTTAGTACGTAGTAATTTTGAAAGAAATGGGAAAAAACGAAAAAATGGCAATCACAGGAAAATCGAACACATACCTATATATACGCCATATCTGGCTAAAAAAAAAGATAGGCATGGGTAGCCAGATCATCTAGAAACACTTTCCAACACTATAAAAATATAAGTTTTGCGACACTTCTTGCCAATTCCTTACGGTAACATGACTAAGTAAAAAAATGAAAAACAAATAAAAAGGGGCACTCGCGGAAAAATGGCCAACATTTTATCATACGAATTTCAGAAGAAAAAAATTTCAGCCACGTGCTAGGCAAACCATCAAGGCACATTTTCCGACAAATAAACATCTAAATGAATCATTACTCTGTGATAGTTCCTTAGTACGTAGTAATTTTGAAAGAAATGGGAAAAAACGAAAAAATGGCAATCACAGGAAAATCGAACACATACCTATATATACGCTATATCTGGCTAAAAAAAAATAGGCATGGGTAGCCAGATCATCTAGAAACACTTTCCAACACTATAAAAATATAAGTTTTGCGACACTACTTGCCAATTCCTTACGGTAACATGACTAAGCAAAAAAAATGCAAAACAAATAAAAAGGGGCACTCGCGGAAAAATGCCCAACATTCTAATATACGGCATCTCAGATAAAAAAAAAATTTCAGCCACGTGCTAGGCAAACCATCAAGGCACATTTTCCGACAGATAAACATATAAATGAATCATTACTCTGTGATAGTTCCTTAGTACGTAGTAATTTTGAAAGAAATGGGAAAAAACGAAAAAATGGCAATCACAGGAAAATCGAACACATACCTATATATACGCCATATCTGGCTAAAAAAAAAAGATAGGCATGGGTAGCCAGATCATCTAGAAACACTTTCCAACACTATAAAAATATAAGTTTTGCGACACTTCTTGCCAATTCCTTACGGTAACATGACTAAGCAAAAAAATGCAAAACAAATAAAAAGGGGCACTCGCAGAAAAATGGCCAACATTTTATTATACGCATTTCAGAAAAAAAAATTTCAGCCACGTGCTAGGCAAACCATCAAGGCATATTTTCCGACAAATAAACATCTAAATGAATCATTACTCTGTGATAGTTCCTTAGTACGTAGTAATTTTGAAAGAAATGGGAAAAAACGAAAAAATGGCAATCACAGGAAAATCGAACACATACCTATATATACGCTATATCTGGCTAAAAAAAAATAGGCATGGGTAGCCAGATCATCTAGAAACACTTTCCAATACTATAAAAATATAAGTTTTGCGACACTACTTGCCAATTCCTTACGGTAACATGACTAAGCAAAAAAAATGCAAAACAAATAAAAAGGGGCACTCGCGGAAAAATGCCCAACATTCTAATATACGGCATCTCAGATAAAAAAAAAAAAGACATGCACGTGTTAGCCCAACCATCAAGGCACACTTTCTAACACATAAACATGAAAAAAAAAAATCAATAATATACGGCAATTCCCTACTACGTAGTAAATTTTTACAAATATTGGAAAAAAAACAGAAATTGGGAACCGCAGTTAAATACCCAATATACCAATAACTACGTCGTATCTGACAAAAACAAAGTCACGCATGGGTAGCCAGATCATCTAGACACACTTTCCAACACTAAAAAAGCCAAAGTTTTACGACACTATTTGGCAATATCTTACGGAAAAATGACTTGGCAAAAAATGAAAAAAAATGAAAAAAGGGGCACTCGCGGTAAAATGGTCCTCGTGGTGATGAACGACATTTTAACTAAAAAAAAAATCATGCACATGGTAGTCAAACAATCCACCAAGACTTTCCACAACTGATAACCTATACAAGTTGCACCATTCTACGACAATTTCATAATACGTAATAACTTTGATAATTATGCAAATTACCTTAGAAGGGTAAACTCGGTCGCGCTCGACCCTGACGGGTCTCAGAAATCGGGGAAGGAGTACAGCTACAGCAATGCACATCTGGACACTACTAGAGCGTGTAGGCGAGACACCTACTGCAGGACGATCACCCACAAATTCAGTCACGGGGGTGAGTTACGTGAGAAAAACCTCTTTTTTTTTGACGCTCAGGGTTAATACTGAGGGGAGGTAACAGCATTTGCTCACAGGGGTACACAAGTATGTATCTCCCACTATCCCTTTATAGCTTACTATCCTAAGCTACTCTATTGTAAATGACATTTGCATGTTGATTATCAAGGAGACAATCCATTTTATACTCATTTGGTTTTCCTTTCTTTACAGGAGGAACACCAGATACCTTGTGCTGCAGTCCTCTGCAAGGCCAAGAGTAAGTATTTTCACGGTCATAATACTTGCAGGTTTCATGTCCCCTGCAATATTATTTCCGGATCCTTACATTATTGGAACTCACAGGTTTGCAATATATGTCGGACATTAATGTTCGAAGGTTTTGAAAATCCCAAGTCTACGGAGACTAGGGATACAGCTCAATATAAATTACGCAACTGGGTGAGAGGCTTTCAAAATATCTCTCCGGGACCTTTCTTTCCTAATAATAGGATGCGTAAGCTACTATTTCCGGAAGCAAGTGAAGAAACAGTAGTGCCTCAGGAGCCAACTACATCCCCTTACGGCCAGAAAACCTTTGGGATTAAGGGCAAGAAGTGCCCCAGGGTAGAAGAGGAAAATGTTTTGTCGGAATTTTCTCCGCCTATGCCGGCTATAGAGCCATTGATGTCGACATCTTCGTCTTCTACCCCTCTATTGGATAATGTGGTACAATTATGTATCCAGCTGAAGAATCAAATAGAGAGCTTTTGTAAACAAAGCGAAAAGAAGAAGTAAAACGCAAGATAGAGCCTCGTAAAGCTTCTCTTGTCGCTTCCCAGAGGTCAGTCAAACGACCCATGAATCAAAACCTACCAACATGCTCCATAACCAATCCCTGGAGGTTTGCGGAGCAGATGCCGATTTCAAATGGCAATCTCTACATCTCAGAGAAAATAGGTGCTGTTCCTTTGGACAAAATTCAATTTTGGCCAAGCTTTGATGCTTTCCCTAACTGTTGGGTTCGACTGAACTACGAACCAAAGTCAAGAAAAGGAACGGAACCAAAGGAGGTCTTGATTCTCGACCATGATAAGGCACAGACTATCCTTTCAGGTAGTCTAAGAAAGGCGGGTTATTCAGAATAACAGACACCCTTCCTTTCTTGCTCCTACTTCACTCTCATTCCCCTTTATTGGGAAGGCATTTACTTCTGTTGCCAAAGCGGTAGAGGCAGGTAAGCCATGTCCCACACTCGATGAGTGCAAGCCTTTGTCACCAGCTTTTCCCGGACAGGAAAAGGATTGGAAGGAAGTCCATTTGACATTTTCAGTAGGAAAATTAAACAAGGACATCGCAAGTCGACAATTCAAGGTATGTCTCCCTAAATTGTCTGAGTTGCTCTTGTGTAATGAACAGGAGTCAAAGGAGAGACTTGCGACATCCCTTTCTCTACAAAACTACATAGAGTTGTGTTCAACCTACGAAAGTACCCCAGACATGCTCATGGTAATAGCCAAAATGTATATGGCTATCTTGGTGAAGGACCTTTACGCCTTTATGAAGGCTAGGAGAGCATGTAGAGAGTTTGTGTTCGCTGATGCAACAGTGAAACACGAAACAAGGAAGCTAATATCTTCCAACATCTGGGGTAAAGACCTTTTCCCACACTAGGTCACTAAGGAAGTAATTAAGAACGCCACCATGGAGAACATAAGTCTTCTCCAAAAATGGGGCATTCCTTCAAAGAGAAAATCTTCTGTAGTTGTGGGTCCGTAACCTAAAAAGAAGATCGAGAATGCTGGAAATATCAGGGCTGCTCAACAACATCCCACTATTCCAGTGACCACGGTGCTACAGGCAGATGGTCAAAAGTCTAGGCCTACTGACTACTCGAAGCATAAAGACGCTTCGGCTAGTAGGAACTTTCCCTCAGGATCGCAGTACCTTCGATCCTTCGGTCCAAAGCCTATTCAAGATGAGCCATTGATGGGAAACAGAAATGTCCCTACCATCATTTCCTTACCTTCTCCTACAGTTCAAAACCCTCCTGGAGGAGTATACCTGAGAGCTATAGAGCATACAGGTGGTAAGAAAACTATAGCTCATCGAGTTCCAGGGAAGGCTGTTTTGTGTTCACGAGAAGGACTCAAGATATCAATAAGTCATTCTGAACTTGTCGCCACTCAACAAGTTCATAAAAAACAGCAAGTTCTGAATGTTAATCCTTCTGAACATATGGACCTTGTTCCAATTAGGGGTGTTCGTAGTCTTGTCAGGCCTTAAAGGTGTCCTTCGGAACCTTCCAGTCAACCACCCCCCTTCCTCCTATCTAAAATTCATGTTACAGAGAGTAACATTTATCCTAGGAAAGATACGTGTCGGACTCACAGTCCTAAGTATCTTCAAAGGATTGACAAACTTAGTCACGACAAAGTCAAGCCTAAAAATAGTTCAGGTATTAATATACCTGATCGAGAGGCTGGGGTGGGCAGCACCCGAAGTGTCTGGCCAATGTGCATTGAAAGAGATGACCCGGTTCCCGGGACATCACGGATGCAAGCTAAGCTTCTAGAAGTCTCGACTTTCTCCAGCTCAGGGGTTTCGATGGTTAAAAAACCATCGAAGCCCTCAGTCACATCAACTCTCCTTTCCTTTGGGAATATAAAAGGAGCTCGTGAGGTCTGTCAAGAGACTCAGGTAATCAGTCAGATTTCCAAAATGCCAACAGGAAAAGTGCTAAACTTTCCCCAGTTCGCAATAGTGACAGACCTGGTGCTAAGGGCACACCGGAAAGATGTGTTAAGAGCTTGGAGAAAACACGCCTCAAACGCTTGAAGAGATAAAAAAAGACTGAGATCAGTCCCTCTTTAATCACTTCTCTAACAAAAATTAGAGCACGAAAGTCCCAAGAGTCTGCTGGTCCTTTCATGGGTGTGGAAGCCCCCTCCACACAGATCAGACTCCCTACGACTGATCTGGGACACCGAAGCGATAATAAGACGTCACAATCGAACGTCTCATACAATTTTGGTGAAGTTACCCATCCTTCTCTTAAAGGAATGGCACCTACCAGCAGTTCATTTACAACTGATCCACGATGTGACGGTGGATACTCTATTTCGATCCAAACCGATAGAGTTGGAATGGTCCATGGACGCAGACATATTCCCTCCCAGATGGGAACAAGTCCCGGAACTGCAATTCGACCTCTTCATCACGAGCGTCTTCAAGAAACTACCTTGCTATATAGCCCCACACAAGGAGCCTCTAGTGGTGCTGATAGACTAGATGAGGCTGGTCCTAGCTCTGATCCTAGGTATATTTCTGAAGGCTCAGAAATTAGCTGCCTTCGTTTTATCACAGAGAACCCAAACCCTTCACTTCATGATTTTCTCGCTCTAGCGGTTAGAAAAAGGTTTGGGATCTCGGAAGGCAATATAGAATTCTTAGAAGAATACAAGGCCAAGTCAACCAGAAGACAATATGAGTCTTCCTGGAAAAAGTGGGTTGCGTTTGTCAAAGCAAGAAAGAAATTTCAATGAACTTCTGTCTGTCCTTCTTTGTCCACCGTCATAGCCAAGGTCTGGCGGCCAATAAGATAAATACGTGCAAGTCAGCCTTGACTAGGCCTCTCCTATACGCCTTTCAAGTGGATCTGGCAAATTAAATCTTTAATAAGATTCTAAAGGCATGTGCTAGGCTTAAGCCCGCAGTACCACCAAAGCCCATCTTACATTATGCCTCATCTGTGAACAATGAAGATTGTTCTCTTAAGGATCTAACCCAAAAGGTTATTTTTCTGTTTGCTATCGCCTCTGGGGCTAGAGTTAGTGAAATAGTGGCCCTATCTAGAGATGAGGGTCACATTCAGTTCACGGAAGTGGGAGAACTGAATCTCTTTCCTGATCCATCCTTTCTCGCTAAAAACGAGCTACCCACTAGGAAGATGTCTCTCTATGTCCTGTAGATGTCTAAAGGTCTATCTTCGTAGAACTTCAGACTTCAGGGGAGAAGAGCTCTTTAAAGGAGAAACTTCTGGATAAAATTTATCCCTAAAACAACTAAGGGCGAAGCTCACCTACTTTATTCGTAGAGCGGATCCGGACAGTACTCCCGCAGGTCATGATCCGAGAAAGATTGCTTCATCACTGAACTTCTTTCAGTATATGGACTTTGAGCACCTTCGTTCATACACTGGATGGAAATCATCCTGAGTGTTTTACAAACACTATGCAAAACAAGTGCATGAACTGAAACACTTCGTAGTGGCGGCAGGTAGTGTATTAAAACCTGCCCCCTAATTACTGTGGTGAACAGTTTATGGTTTGGGACCTCACATGTCCTCGCACATGTAACGGATGATAATCCTCCAGAGTGTTCTACATACACTATGCTAGACAAATCCATGATCTGAAGCAATATGTAGTGACGCCAGATAGAATATTTAACCTACCATCTAATTCTACGATGAACAGCTAATTGACTGGGACTGTCAATTAAAGGGAGAAGACGTCATCCTTCTTAGGTTCGACTTCTTTTGATTAATTGTTACCATGATAACACTAGCTCTGTTCAAAATACCAAGTGGGGAATTATACAGATAGCACTAGTGCTAGTGTACAAAGTACACAGTGCAGATAGAAGTAACCGGTACAGGAATTATGAAGAGAAATTGTTTTATAATTTTTCTTCAGTCTGAGAGTGGCACTCATCATTTCTTCCTTCAAGAAGGAAATATAGTCTCTGTACTCGTTACAGGTATAATCCCATTGTCATACTACATTCGTTTTACTGAACATCTCTTTTAGTCATTTATTAGGAATAAATGTCTATTAGAAAGTAGTGCATCCACTTTCGCCAGACAATTGTATGTATACATGCAAGAGTTCTTCAACTTACCAAAGTAAGTATCCCTCATATATTTCTATGCATCAAATAATAGATATAAGAGACACTGATGTTATTTTAACAAAATATACAACTATGAGGCTATTTGTATATTCAGTTTGTACTCATGTTTCGTCATACTATGTATGTTAACCTCAAGATCCCTTTTCTACTGTCTAGAATGACTCTTCCCTGTAGGAGGCAGGAAGCACTAACATTGGTTATGATTAGTGATGATGACGAATAACGGCATCGTCACTTGTCTCATGTGGTCCCCATGACCATAGAAAAGGTTGCTATAAGGTTAAGACACTGATAAAAATCCACAGATACACTAATGCTCTTGTATGCCTCCATCAGGACGACATAGCTTGAGCCCAAAAAACGGATTTTGAGCAAAGCGAAAAATCTATTTTTGAGTGAGATGGCCATGTCGTCCTGATGGACCCACCCATCTCTTCCAAAAGAAAAGATCTTCACAGTATCCCTCCCGTGGTACTGTATCTGTAACACCATGCTCAAAGCTACAAGGAATGTCCGCCATCGTGGGAATGGCGCTGTTGTATTCCCAATAGTATTACGAGAGCGGGGATAGCCTTTGGACGGCTCCCTTTTATTTTGCCACATCCTATTCGAAGCAAAAACGCTATTAGGGGTGCAGATTGCTATGGAGGCGTGTCAAGAATGCGTCCGCTGATATTGCGATATCCTTAGGAGAAATTTTAAGGATATTCGCGCCAGGAGTTAGAATTCTGGATACCTAAAGGTAAAATTCTCTGGGAGTATCACTGTAGTACATATATCCCTTAGGAAGCTACTTCAAGGAACTTCCATCAGGACAACATGGCCGTCTCACCCAAAAATAGATTTTTTCGCTTCGCTCAAAATCCGTTTTATATATATATATATATATATATATATATATATATATATATATATATATATATATATGTACATATAAATATATATATATATATATATATATATATATATATATATATATATATATATATATATATATATATATGTACATATACATATCAATATATATATATATATATATATATATATATATATATATATATATATATATATATATATATATATATATATCTGTATGTGTATATATATGTATATGTACTTATACATATACACACACACACATATATATATATATATATATATATATATATATATATGTACAAATATATATAAATATACATACATATATATATATATATATATATATATATATATATATATATATATCTATATATATATATATATACTTCCTCTAAGGAGGTTACATTTTCGAGTCGTTTTATTCATTCGATTACTTATTTGTCTGTGTTGTTGTGTACAGTGTTAATTCAAAATTACTCAACGGATTTTGACGAAATATTCACACAGATAGATCTTAGGTCCTGGACGACCCCATTAAATTTTGGAGATGTTCCGGAAGCATATCCAGATTCTAGTTTATTCATCTTTTAGGTGTTTTTGTAAAGGATTGCCCCAAAACTACCCTACGGATTTTGACGAAATATCCACCACAGATAGATTGTTAGTCATGGATTACCCCATTAAATTTTGGAGATGATCCGAAGCCGGATATTGATTCTAGACTGGAATTTCCATTGTTTCATCTTTTTAAGGATATTGTCAAAACAAATTGGTAATTTTTTACCGAATTTCCAGCACAGATAGATCTTGGAGGAGGTCACGAATCACTGATTACTCGTGTTCTTATTATCTTATTTTATTATCCCATTAATAAGAAACTATATTAATATTTTTCAATAACATATTAAAATTATTACATCCATTATAAAAAGAGCATAATCTTTAGAATTTCATTACTATATCCAATTAAAGGCTTCTGGCAAAACATTTAATAAGTGTGATAATAGTAATTTTTTTGCATTATGAATAACTTTATTATTGTCGATATAATTACAAGGAATTGAAAAACAATCCATAAAACCCAAACTGTTTCTCAACGGGTTTCTTATCAAAAAAGAAAAATTGATACTGATGCCAAGAAGGATTTACTCAGTAAGAACGGCAATTAGACCCGAGGGAAAAATGTAATACCGTAGTAAGTAGCAAAACAATATTGCAAATCCGTAAGATAGACTTCTAGTTCCTTCAAAGATAGATCCACTCGAAAAACTAACAAGCTGCTGAACTTTTATGTTCGTTTATTTTACGGTCACTAGATATGGAACATCTTCGAGCAGATCGTATTTCTCAGAAAAGTATGCCATATTTTTTTCGATGCAGCGGTCTTCATATTGAAGGAATGATATATAATTTGGACTAGATGTTGTATTTTTTTGTAAGGTGATATAAAGCAGGAATTTATTAGAGTCCTGTTTTTTCATATAAAGTTATTTGATTTTTCTGGAATTTACCTAAGCGAGTTCGTAGCAGTTTTATCAACTTCATTTACAATGCTGTTCAGATGTTTTATGATGTTAACAATAGTAGCAATAGCAACAAAAATATGATAATGGTGTAAGTAAAAACGTGGAATTAAAAATAGCAATAACAATAATAATAATAATAATAATAATAATAATAATAATAATAATAATAATAATAATAATAATGACTAAAAAAGCCCCGTGAGTGCAGACCACCGCCGGGTCAGCTTATCTTTTGCCCCTTCGCTCGACCATGATATTGACCTTTGATTCAGAACTTTCAAAATTTTGTCACCACCACGTCTCAACATAACAATAAACCCCTGAAATTTTAACTACTCTATGAGTAAAATTGTGGGCAGAAAGTTCTTCACAAAAAAAATAGACAAACAGACAATGGACAAACAGGGGCAAAAATATAATCTCTCCCAGCTTCGTTGACAGAGCTGTTGATAATAATAATAATAATAATAATAATAATAATAATAATAATAATAATAATAATAATAATAATAATAATAATAATAAGCCCTTTTCAGATATTTCCGAAAACAGAAATTCCTCAGATGAACTAAAATTGATGTCTTGCTCAGATTGGACCTGTAACATTTTTTTTTTTTTGACATTTGCTACTGGTGGTGATTAAAACCGAAAGTGCAAACATTGTCCAGTACCTCATTAAGGATTTAATCTGACCTTTGGATCAATGTTTTTTTTTTCTTTTTGACAATGATTTGAATTTTTTTTTATTTTCTGGTTCAGTTTCCGTGCGTTAAATTGAACTTTACTTCAATGGGTCAATGTAACTTTGATTTAGAGAAAAGAATACAGTTAGGCCTACATATTGTATACCTATTTTTTTTTTTGGTTACGTTTGATATAAATTTCTAAATTCTACATAATTTGTAGGGTATTTCCTCGTATCTATAGTAATTAGATTTAGGTGGTGTTTTCTACTATTATTTCAAATATTTGAAAGAAAAGAAAGAAGTCTAAGTGATTTCAAAATAATAAGTATATTTGCTCTGATTTCAGCTAATACTGCAGTCTATCGTAATCAAAATTGTTTGACAGTTGTTAAAAAGGAGTTACTGGTCTTGAACATAATTTTCCGCACAGAGAGAGAATATAAAGGTTAAGTTATTTTATCTCTCAAGCTCGGTCATGTCATTATTTTGTAAGAGTATCTTTTCCTCAAAGGTAAAGTTGAACGTAGGAATTCTTGGCCCATCTTGCACACTAGAAGTGCACCCAGTATACCATTATTACTCAGCACATTACTATTTAGCCCGGCCCACTATCTCTGTCAACTCTTCCTACACAATCTATTTGGTTACTCGTGTGAAGTAAGGGTGTGAATGGTACACTTCCTCAGAGCGAGGTGTGCCAGTGACTCTTGTGTCCCACTATACATATTTTTTTTTATGGTCTAAAATTTATATTCAATAAGAAGTTTAATAACAACACACAAGAAAACTTTTCATGTTAATTTAATGAAATGATGAAGCATGAGAAGAGAAAATTTTTGCAAATTTGCAAGTAGTTCAAGGAATAAGTTGAGGCTGAGAAAACATTATTTCCTTTGCAACGAGCAATAATTATGTGCTAAAAAGCAATAACACCAGTAACGATGCATGGGCATTTTACACTTATCAACATCCGTATTTACTATATTTAGCATGTTGATATTTCTATTATTATTATATACATTTGAAATCGTGAAGTCTGACATGTACACATTATATATATATATACATATATATATATATATATATATATATATATATATATATATATATATATATATATACATATAAATAAATTTCTACCTCATACTTGGGATCGAACGCTAGCCCCTTCTAATGAAAGGCCAGGTCGAAACCAACCATGCCACGAGAGCCCATAAAAGGAAATCTGAACCTGACACTAATCTAGCTGTCCGAGGATTTACCTGGTGAGACATCAGTCTCTTTACCAGCGAGTTTTACCAGATTTCCCCGGGCCACCACGTGACACAATTGGTAGTAATTCATTCAATTGTGTCACGTGGTGGCCCGGGGAAATCTGGTAAAACTCGCTGGTAAAGAGACTGATGTCTCACCAGGTAAATCCTCGGACAGCTAGATTAGTGTCAGGTTCAGATTTCCTTTTATGGGCTCTCGTGGCATGGTTGGTTTCGACCTGGCCTTTCATTAGAAGGGGCTAGCGTTCGATCCCAAGTATGAGGTAGAAATTTATTTCTATTTGAACACGATGTTGTGTTGATATTTATCCATATATACATATATATATATATCTATATATATATATATATATATATATATTATATATATGTATATATATAAATATATATATATATATATATATATATATATATATATATATATGTATATATATATATGTATGTATATATATATATATATATATATATATATATATATATATATATATATATGTTTATATCTATATATATATATATATATACGTATATATATATATATATATATATATGTATATATATATATACAGATATATATATGTATATATATACATATATATATATATAAATTTATATATATATATATATATATATATATATATATATATATATATATATACATACATACATACATATATAGCATATATACTTGGGAATACACCTAAATCGGACTCAAACTTCAAAATCCAACCATTGTTCTCTAGTGTTCGGTAGTGCCATAGCCTCTGTATCATAGTCTTCCACTGACTTTGGTTAGAGTTCTCTTGCTCGAGGGTACACCCCGGCAAACTATTCTATCTAATTTCTCTTCCTTTGTTTTAGTTAAAGCTCTTATAGTTTATATAGGAAATATTTATTGTAATGTTGATGTTCTTAAAATATTTTAGTTTTCGTAATATTGTTAATCTTCTTAAAAATGTTTTATTTTTCCTTGTTTCCTTTCCTCACAGGGCTATTTTCCCTGTTGGTCCCCTGGGCTTATATCATCATGCTTTTCAAACTAGGATTGTAACATATTAAGTAATAATAATAATAATAATAATAATAATAATAATAATAATAATAATAACACCAATTTATCCACAATGCATTTCTCTAAAGAAACAATAAATAGGGTACAACTATGAGTAGGAATTGAAAACTGATCCGTGAAAGATGAACAAGTTAGTTTCAAGTATTTCATAATATACATCAAGATGTGCAGTATTTCACATAACTCGAGGAAAATTCAATAGAGAATTCAAAAGACGACGCACTAGATTAAGATTTCATACTTGGGTATACACCTAATTCGGACTCACCAAATCCTCCATTAGGAGATATAAGAACTATGCAAGAAACACAGCATCAATCAATAGGAGAAATACAAGTCAGACTACAAAGGCCCCTTCTCCATCCCGACGCCAGGTCTATCCAATCTTTACATTTTGCAAAATCTGCAAGGATTTGCCCCAAAATGAAAAGAAGTACTAAACCGGTAGCTAGGAACTTAAGAAAACAAAAAGTCAAAGAAATGTTAGCAATTATTGTATCAAATTAACTTTACGACCATATTCAGAAAAAATGTACCTATATATATATATATATATATATATATATATATATATATATATATATATATATATAAAATTGTAGTTGAAACTACACTTTACATAAATTTCACTAATATCTAACATTCCCAACTATTTTCTACCTTGGTTAGATAGCTAATTGATCTAACTGTTCTTTCATCCATCTTTCCTATCAGTTAAAGAATAACAATAAAAAAAAACCTTCAGATGAAACATTGCCTCTTACTTAGATGATTCTTGTCTAACAACTTCATTATTTCATATCCAGGGCTTTTCCCGTATCTATACTAACATCAATTAAAACATCTGCTTTGACCTCTTTTCTCCTCGAAGATCTGTATCTGTTTTAAACCCTCAATTCGTAAATCTAATTCAATCCTAAAATTGCTTTACCCTCGTTTTTTTTCTTACTATTCCTTTCCAAACTAGATATTTCCTAGTTTTTTTTTTTTTCTAAATAACTAGTTTTTTTTTTCTCATTATTTCCTTCCTTACAATATTTTCCTACTATTCTTTTTTTCTTATTAGTTTTTATTAACAGTTTTCACAATAAACTTTTTCTACTATTCTTCTCTGCTTAAAAAGACCTCAACTCCTCAGCATGCCTGGGTGCAAAAATGCGCGATTTTCTCTGCTTTTTTATAGTATTTGGATCATTGATAAAAGCACTGGAACAAAGGACACCATTCAGCTTGGAAAACCATCCGAGTTTCATTGCGAAGTAAAAGTTTAAGAAGTTGGACAGCAAAATAATAGAAAGGAAGGGAGAACGAAAGAGATTAAATAAGCTATGGACTGTAGGGACGCTGATAGTATTGCCTATTATTGCCTGTAGTGAGCTGTGTGAGGCGCACTGGCGGCATTACCTTCATACGTTGATGTGTGTGTTTTGTCAATTAAAATAGGAAACAATTCCATTTTATATAATAGACGAACGACGAAGGAAAACGATTGGCGCGAATAAAAACTGAAAAAGTAGGAGAAAAGAACCGTAGTTATTTTCTTTTAGCAAGCTATTATGGTAATGAAGCCTGCTCAATGACCGTGATAATTTTCATTAAGCATTTTCTTCCTCTCCTCGTTAGTTGAGGCAATTAGCGGGTTGAGGATAAACGTGAAAAAATGACTCGATTCAAACGAAGGAAATGATTCCAATGAGGGTTCGTGTGCAAGAGCAAGTTTTCCTGAGGAAAAATATTGTCAATACGATAAATAAGTTGTGCTCCAATTACGCCCGGACAAAGTTTAATATTATCATGTTTCCTTATTTTTTCTTTGGGAGTAATTTCTACGGATCTTCAAATTCTGCAAGAACAGATATATTTTTTTTCTTTTTAATATTATAATCAATGCAAATGTATAAAGAAAATTATTACTATAACCATAATATTACTAGAGCATTAAAGGATATACAAACTTAGCTGATCCAACCCCACTTAGTATTATAAGTCTAATTGATTATGTTTCATTATGGTTAGACTTTCAAGGTTAAAGATATTTTTATAGTTTCTAAACAACTGGCAAGATTTCACCATAACTGTTAGTGTTGAAAAAAAAAATATCATTTGAATCTAATTCTCATTACTTAACTCTGGTAGTGTGTACCGGCTAGATTTGTGGAGAGTCCTGCGTTAATATGTAGTTCCTCTTAAATATGTAAATTTGATTGCGTTGGTTCATAAGCATAACAAGTGCAAAGTTATTGTCAGTTAAGTTCTATCAAACTAATTTCCAGTGAATAGTGATATTCTTCAAGGGAATTCGCTGTTACCTATGTTGTTTATCCTCTTCGTGGATTTTGTAATGCATAAAACAGTTGGGGATGGTGGTAAAAGATTAAACTGGATTGATAATAGGAAATTAGCTGACCTAGCGTATGTTAATGACATTGTTCTAATTGGCAGACCACAACAAAATTTGCAATGCTTGCTTATAAGAAGTACTGAAATATCACATGAGGTTGGATTCAAGATAAATAGAAGAAAAACAGAGATGATAACAGAATATGTAATTGGAGGGAGAAATGATTGACGAGAAAGAATAATTTAAGCATTTAGGAATTATGGTCGCTAGTAGAGGATCTTTAGAATTGGAGTTTAATGAAAAAAAAAAAAAAATCAGACATGGCTATGTTAGGTAAAATTTAGAAATGAAATCGCCTGAAATTACAAATGAAATCAGGCTATACAGTTCACGTATATCAGATAAGTAAGAGATGTGTTACTTTCTGGACATGAGCCATGATATGATAATGAAACAATATCCAACATATTTTGTAGATTTGCAAACATATTCCTCAGAAAAATATTGAGAATTGAATGGCAAGAGAGTATTAGAAATTGAACTTTAAGAGAGATTACCGGAGTGCCAAATATAGATGAGATCATGGTGAGGGGTAGATGGAGATGGTTTGGGAATGCTCTTCGCATTTCCCAAGAGAGATTAGTTCACCAAACGTTTAACTATGATCCACAAGGAACTATAAGAATTAGAAGACATAGGCCTACATGGCGGAGACCTATTAAGCGTGGAGTAGGAGAGGATAAATGGTGAAGTATTGAATTAAATGTTTAAGATAGAGACGACTGGCGAAATCTAACATGTAATGTTTTTATCAACACACACACAAATACATATATATATATATATATATATATATATATATATATATATATATATATATATATATGTGTATATATATATATATATATATATATATATATATATATATATATATATATATATATATATATATATATATATATACAGTAGAACCTCGGTTTACGAACGACTCCGCTTACGAATTTTTCGGTTTACGAAGGGACTTTCTCTGAAAAATTCGTCTCGGTTAACGAATATTGTATCGGTTAACGAATTTAAATTTCCCTCCCACGCGCCGTTTTTTGTGGAAAAGTGTTAACGCCGCGCTTCCCGATCGCATTTTTCATGGAAATAACTTAACGACAGTATCTCACAATGGAGTCACGTGACTCCTCCCACGCATACCTACCACCCCCTAAACCCCTTTATTACCCCCTTCACTCGTTCATTATCTCAGTATCCGCCGTCTCGATAGCATACATACTTAGTGAATGCGTGGACGATTTATTTGTGATTTTTACACTTGGTTTGTGATTTGTTTTATTTTCACTCATTTGTGATTACAGTACTGTACTGTATTATTGTGATAGACAATGGCTCCTAAGATGTCGAAGAAGGAAAGCAGTAAGAAGAAGCTGATGATAACGATCGAGATGAAGAAGGAGATCATCGAGAAGCATGACCAAGGCATGCGTGTGAAAGACATTGCTAGTTTTTTCAATCGCTCGCAGTCGACGATATGCACAATATTAAAGAAAAAAGAAGAAATAAAGGCCGCTAAAGTAGCTAAAGGTGTATCGTCGTTATCAAAACAACGGCCACCTATTCTTGATGACGTAGAAAATTTATTAATGGTGTGGTTAAATGAGAAGCAGCTCGCAGGAGATTCAGTAAATGAGAACATGATTTGCGAGAAGGCAAGAACCATTTACGAGGAGGGAGGCACTGCACAATCACTGTCTTCGAGTGAGATAAAAGATTTTTTAAAGAAGTGGGAAGACGTGAAAAGTTTTCTTAAGGAAAATGTCCCGAATAAGGCTGAAACAGACCGTGCAATAAATTTATTAGTCGATAATGGGGTGGGTCACTTCTATAAAATTTTAAAGAACAGACAAAAGCAGGTGTCTCTTGAAAAATATCTTGTGAAGGGGGAGAAAAGAACTGTGAAAGACAACGACCAAGAGTCTCGCAAACGCAAAACCAGTGATAGTGAAGGCCATTCTCGCAAGAGAACTCCAGTCAACGTTCCTGAAGTTCTCATGGAGGGAGATTCTCCCTCCAAGCAGTAACCCCCTCCTCCTCCTTCCCCTCCTCTCGTCTCCATCAAGCCAGCAGCGACACTCCTCTAAGGTAAAGTTCAGGTTTACTGTGCATGCATATCCATATTTTCATCATTAAATGACAGCAATATTTTAATAATTTTGTGTAGAGTACAGTAGAGTACTGTATGTGTAAGGAAAAATTTGTGAAAATTGGTTTTTGTAGATGGGTTGAACTAATTATTTCGATTTTATAACATTCTTATGGGGAAATTCGTTTCGCGATACGAATTTTTCGGTCTAAGAGTTCGCATTAGGAACGAATTAAATTCGTAAACCGAGGTTCTACTGTATATATATATTTATATATATATATATATATATATATATATATATATATATATTTATATATAAAGTAAATATAAATGTACTGTATATATATATATATATATATATATATATATATATATATATATATATATATATATATATATATATATATATATATATATATATATATATATATATATATACGCACACACACATACACACATATATATACAGTATATATATATATAAATATATATATATATATATATATATATATATATATATATATATATATATATATATATATATATATTGTACAGAAAAATATAAGGATATATGGATTTTTTCATAACTTGGAGCTTTTTTGTGAATTGGCCATTATTCCAATATTTTCCAGGACCTTCCCCTTGTTTCTTGTCCATTCCTTTAAGTTCATCTATGTTCCACTTGAGTGACCATTGGTAACTTGTGTATTCAGAGGTTGTTCTCTGAGTCAAATTTTGCGTTTTGCAAATCAACAGAAACCAAGAAGAAAATGTTCATGCCTCTCGTTGTTGTTTTGTTGATGTTGTGCCCAGGTTGTAAAGCTTTGCAACGTCATCTGGATGCTACGGATGTGGTTAGAGCAATCCAGCTCCTTGATGACTGTGTTAGGCAGGTTGAGGTGGCCAGAGGTTTTTCTCTATACCAAAGTGTTGTGTCACGTTAGTACTGGCATTCCAAACAGACCGGTCTGTATCATGACAGACCACCTTCAGGCTGCTCCCATGCTTTAACTGCCCGTCAGGATCGATATACAAGGCCAACTGCTCGATGAAACCTCATGAACTCGGCAAGTGCTCTGTGACACAATCTTAAAAATACCACTAGTGTTTGTGCAAGTGTTCAATCTGTGAGGAACCGACTGTGTGCTGACAGTCTGAATGCCAGACGTCCAGCTATGCCCCAAGACTGACCCATAGAAACTGACAGAAGACGAGGTTGGCATTTGGTCATGCACATGTTGACTGGAATATTAAGGCCTGATCGTGTGTACTTTTCTCTAATTAGTCCAGATTTTGTGTCTCAACGAAGACAGAGGCCAGAGAATTTTGACGGCTCATGGGGAATGTTTTGCCAAGGGTGCCATTGTTGAACAGTACCGTTTTGGTGATATCTCTGTTAAAGTATGAGCAGGGATAAGTGGCTTGGGTTGCATCCACCTTCACATGTTCCAGGGGCAATTATTACCCGAATGTATCAGGATGACATTAACCTCCCGAGAGTTAATGTCTATGATGGTGCTGCGGGCTCTGATTTTCTGCTAATGGTTAACAACGCACAAATCAATCGAGAAAAGGTGTTGCAGGACTACCTGGATACAGATGGAGTTCGTCATATAGATTGTCCAGCCATCTCACCGGATTTCAATCTAATTGAACATCTTCGGGACCAGTTCCTGAGACCAGTGCTGCAAAGGCTCAACCCTCTAACCAACACCAATGAGCTCAGAGCTGCTCTCACTGAGGAGTGGTAAAGACTGGACCAGACGGCCATTGACCGTTTGATCCGGAGCATTCCAAAGTGGTGTCAAGCTTGATTTCAAGCCAAGCCAGGGAAGGCCAAATGAGGTACTGAGATGTTCTGGATTGGGATGTGATGAGTGTGAACTCACTTTTCATATGAACTTTTTTTTTTTTTTGGATACTTTCCAAAGAGCCTTTTTTGTTGTGGTTGAGATTGTAAATAGCAAAGCATATCTGGTCATTCAAATAGCGTTTCATTTCTAAACATATTAAAAATGCTTAAAAAAACACTGTACAAAAGCCCAAATGAAGAAAATAGACTGATTTTGCAAAATATCTATCTATCTATCTATATATATATATATATATATATATATATATATATATATATATATATATATATATATATATATATATATAAATATATATATATATATATATATATATATATATATATATATATATATATATATATATATATATATATGTATATCTACAAGAACCAATGCAACCGTTTCAAGCCAAATGCAGAACAAAGGCCTCAGACATTCTGATTTCATGCCAGAATTTTGGCCCGTTTTCATCAATATGCTGGCCAGTGTGGATTGGTAATGATGGGAGACTTTCGTCTAATCACGCGCAACATACCAACCTAGCTCCTAATATTTGTATATATATATATATATATATATATATATATATATATATATATAAATTTTTTTGCACATTTAAACGTGTTTCTTTTCATATTTCAAATAAGCCATATATATTAATACATTAAAGTCTGGATTCTCTTAACGACCTCGGGATCAGAGCCCCAGGCGGAACCGCCCAAAGACTATGATATCGGACCGGCGGGGATTTGAACCCTAGTCCAGGATATGCAACCCATCAAAGATGATTGTTAAAGTATTAGAATCAAACTTGCACATCCTTTATTATAATATAATAGAGAGTAAAAGAAATCAACTATTTCTACAACTTGCCTTTCTTTCCCCTGTGTGTGTCTGTGTTTGCCTCACTTCCTCTTTTTCGATCTGGAGTCGCACACTCACATAGTGCACAATACCTTCCACTGCTAACATTTTGTTTTAGCATCCATTAATATCTCTTATATCTCTTCATCAAAATTATCTGTCGTATATACATCTAATTAGCAAATCAATTATATTGGAATTCTGCGATGATTTAGTTTTACAAAGTTTTCAACTGAGATATAAACATTTTTGTGCTTATATATTCTCAGAAATAGCTGTAATAATTCTCTTTCCATGTTTTCCACTATTAGCTTCCTTCTTCCTGCCACTCGATAGCGAGGGGATAGCTGCCTGTGAGACCGCCAGAATTGAGTAAATCTTGCGTGATTTATAGGGACATCAAAGTTAGGAACTTCACGCATGACGATCAGACTTGAAGGGTAAAACAGGAAATGGAATAGAATGATTGCATAAAATGCTAAAGGGATATCAAGATAAAATGATGAGGAATTAAAATTGGAAGAGGTAATTATCTTCTGTAGAAGGAATACGAAAAGTAGAAAAAGATGAGATAGGAGAAAAATTAAAGGAGAAATTACAAAGTTATAGTAGATAGGTAAAGATATCAATTAAATGTGAAATTTCATTTAAAAAAGTCTGAGGAATTTCTTTATTCCATATGTAGCCTACATACATATGTGCAAGTATGCATACATCGGTGTAAAGCTGAATTGCCTTTGAATGATAATATATTTGTTAATTCTGGAAATACAATCTGAACAGTTGGTGCAAACCATTTTGTTCTTTTTCATGCCAACTATTGGTAGAATTTAGAAGTTTGACTGAATTATAGGTACCCGAAACATACCTTCTGCAGCAGTACTCGCCGTCGCCAGCCGCCCGTATAGCAAAGCTTTTTCAGCTCTCGCAACAACCGTTGGGGGACCAAAGGGCTTCGCTTGCCCTCAGGGAAATGACCAGTATCGCTCGCCTTCCACCTGCCGCAGACGGCTCTCCTAGTGAGGTGAACCTACTTCGTGCCCTTTGGATACGCCGTTTACCCGAACCTGTACATACCCGATGTCAATAGTTTACCCATAAAGGACTTGATGACCAAAGCCGACGCCCTTATGGACAGCCACTTCAAGACCTCCATCAACGCCTCCACCCCTGACGATGAGGATGCCTATTCAACGTCAACCGAAGCTGACATGAATGCCGTAGGACATACACGCCTACCCCGTGACGTGCCGAAGCGGCGACAAAGCCGCCCACCACCCACCAATCGCTCGCGCCCAAACGAACGACTTCTACAGCCACTTACTACCTCCCATCCGCCGCAGTTTTGCTACTACCACTTCAGATTCGGGGCAACCGCGAAGAAATGTGCCAAGGATTGTCAGTGGCCAAAAAACGTTTAAGTAGGCCATCGCTTGTGGCGGTGGCCTCCCGTGTTTCTAATCTTTTCTTTTTACAGGATGCAGGAACGGGCATGCGATTTTTGGTAGACACGGGTGCTTGTCGTTCTCTTTTGCCATGGAAACTCTTCAAGGCACGACGTAGTCTGTCTACATCTGCCGACATCCGCTTGGTAACTGCCAACGTATCTGCGATACCCACCTACGGTTACGAGAACCTCACATTATCGTTCGGAAATGGTAAATTCAATTGGAAGTTTCTCGTTGCTGACGTCACAATGCCAATCCTCGGTGCGGATTTCCTCTCTCATTTCCACCTTCTGGTCGATGTCGCCCACCGACGATTGGTCAACGCAGACTCGTACATGTCGACACCTCTTCAACCCCCCTCTAACCTCGCTCTCCACATCAGCGCACCCACGGATGCCTACGCCCACCTCCTCACGTCGTACCCAGAAGTTTTCCGTCCAGAACTTTGCCAAATGCCCACGGTTCCTGCCAAGCACGGTATTTATCACCATATCAAGACGACGGGACCCCCAGTCTTCGCAAAATTCAGACGTCTGGCACCGGAACGATTGGCAGCCGCCAAACAGACGTTCGCCGAAATGGAGGAAATGGGCCTTTGCCTAAAGGCCACCAGCCCATGGTCGTCACCCTTACACATCGTTCTGAAGAAAGACGGCTCCCTCCGTCTGTGCGGGGATTACAGGCGCCTGAACATGCAAACAGAACCGGATCACTACCCCCTCCCAAACATTGCCGACGTGACCTCCTACCTGCACAAAGCCAAGGTTTTCTCTACGCTCGACCTCCTGAAGGGGTATTATCAGGTGCCTATGAACCCAGAAGACATCCCCAAGACCGCCATCACCACTCCGTTTGGTACATACACCTTCAATTACTCCTGTTTTGGCCTTCGTAATGCTGGGGCAACGTTTCAACGTCTCATGGATGGCATCTTAGGGGACCTCCATTTCTGTGTATGTTATGTGGACGACATACTTGTGTTCTCCTCCTCAAAAGAGGAACACCTCCGTCACCTGCGCATCGTGCTTGACCGCCTGCAACAAAACGGCGTTGTAGTCTGGTACGACAAGTGTACCTTCGGCGCCAAGGAAGTGTCATTCTTAGGGCCCCGTATCACTCCTGAAGGAGTCCATCCCCTCCCTGAGAAGGTAGCAGCCGTTCAGAACTTCCCCGCGCCCTCAACCGTCAAAGCTCTGCAGGAATTCTTGGGCATGATCAACTATTATCACTGTTTTCTGCTAGCCATTGCCGCCACTCTTGCTCCCCTCTACGCCTCCCTCAAGGGCAAGCCAGAGGACCTGAAGTGGGGTCCCCTTCAAGAAGCAGCCTTCTGCAATGCAAAGAAGGCCCTATCAACTGCTGCGGCTCTCACTTTTCCTATCCCACACGCCCCTCTCCTTCTCTCCACCGATGCCAGCGACGTCGCTATTGGTGCAGTACTCGAGCAGGTGGTCAAAGGCTCGCCCCGCCCATTGGCCTTCTTCAGCAGAAAACTGTCCAAGGCAGAATCGGGTTATTCTACCTTCGATCGAGAATTGCTGGCGGTGCACTTGGCTGTCCGTCTCTTTCGCCATTTCTCAGAAGGTACGCCCTTCGTCATTCGCACAGACCACATGCCTCTGGTGCACGCCTTCACTCGACAGTCTGACGCCTGGTTCGCCCGTCAACGCCGACATCTCTCCGCCGTGGCTGAATACAATTGCACCCTCCAATACGTCCCTGGGAAAATGAATCCCGTAGCTGAAGCCCTGTCAAGAAACACGTTGGCTGCTGTTCAACTGGGATTAGATTACAATGCCCTGGCTGAAGCCCAAAGACAGGATCCAGAGTATCAAGCTTGTAGGACATCCTGCACGTCCCTCCGTTGGGAAGACTTTCCCCTCGAAGACTCCAACACCACCCTCCTCTGTGATGTCAGTACTGGTAGACCGCGACCTTGGATTCCTGCTCCCATGCGCCGACAGGTGTTTGATTTTATTCACGGCCTTTCACATCCCTCGTGCCGTTCTACTGCACAGCTGCTGAAGGCAAAGTTCATTTGGCACGGCATTTCTAAGGATGCTAAGGATTGGGTCCGCGCCTGTACTTCTTGCCAAACTTCCAAAGTACATCGACACACGGATTCAGGAGTGGGCACCTTTCCTCAACCTCAGCGTCGTTTCGCACACATTCACGTCGACGTTGTAGGCCCCCTACCCACATCACAAGGACATCGTTACCTGTTCACCGTCATCGACCGCTCCACTCGTTGGCCTGAAGCCATTCCCATGGAAACTGCAACGTCCGCCACATGTACATCTGCCTTACTCTCTGGATGGATTTCAAGATTTGGTATCCCTGAGCATATTACTTCTGACAGGGGAACCACTTTCACCTCTCAATTATGGACGTCATTAGCGAATCTCCTGGGCATCATCCTACATCAGACAATGGCCTACAACCCCGCTGCCAATGGAATGGTTGAACGTTTTCATCGCACCCTCAAAGCAGCTTTGATGTCCCGCTGCAAGGATTGCAACTGGTTTACTCAGCTTCCCTGGGTCCTCCTGGGACTAAGGACCACTCCTAAAGACGCCCTCGACGTCTCGGCAGCTGAAATGGTGTATGGCGAACCGTTGGTCGTCCCTGCCGAATTTTTTCCTTCTACAACCTCCTCCGACGATCTCCAGTGCATACGTCACGTCGTGGGAAAATTTACTCCGTGCCGCCAGACTTACAAGCCCCCAGCGGAGCATCACATACCAACGGACTTGCACTCTGCAACGCACGTCTTCCTGCGCAACGACACTAGCAAGCCACTACTAACGCCCCCTTACACGGGCCCTTTCCTTGTGATCCGACGCAGTCCGAAAGCATTCCTACTAAACATTCGGGGCAAAGAAGACTGGGTCTCCATTGATCGTCTAAAACCTGCTTATCTTCTGCCAGATGACCCGCCTACAGTTCGCCTCTCCAGATCAGGGCGCCCTATTTATCATGTACAGTATGTCATTTTTAGGGGGGGAGCCATGTACCAACCGTGTGTCACACAATTGTACATAATTATTTTGTATATATTATGCTTGTATCTGCACTCTTCCCTCGCACTAAAACGAACCTGAATGATCATGTCTCCGGTTTTGCTCTGTAACATTGTCTGTCTCTCGAACAGGTTATGTCCTGTTGCCTTGAGGTTTTGTATATAAAGGAGAGTGCTCCTTAATAAATAACTCAGTTGATTGCATCCTGCCTCTGAGTTCACAACCCTCTCTCGGCCCGTCACAATTCACACACATATACATTCGCACACACACACACACATGTGATATGGTGATGGAACCGCCCAAACCCCAGACGCGAATTGACATATTTGATTCCTTTGTTCTACAGAGGACTAGAAAGGCCCAAGTTCAGACATAAATTGTCATGTTTGAGGCCATTGTCCTGCATCGCACTAGAAATGGATGCATTATATACATATAGCGTTTAAATGTACACATATATATGCATTTACATATAGAGGTTATATGTACATACAAATTCATGCATCATATGATATGGATTTTATTCCCAGTTAAAAAGTTAATTCAGATGATTATGTAACGGTGATGCACAAGTTGAATGTCAGTGATCATAGAATGGTGAGAAGCAAAATTTTTATTACATCTAAGAAAAAAAAAAGAGAAAAACTAATTTCAAGATGAAATAAACGTTCCAGTAATAAGAGAAAAAATTAATGAATTTACTTTATCAATATAAATAGTTACTCCCGGCTACACGATGAAATGGAACCAAATGAAAATAAGTGAACAGTAATTCAACTAAATTTACATTGCAATAGGCCCATTAATTAGGTGAAACAGCTCCTAAACAAGATAAAGGAAAAAATTGACCAAATTATCCATTTAGTGCCCAAATTTTTTTCTTGATTTTTTTTTAAAGCTTTGATTTTTACAAGTATATTTTGTAAAAAAAAAAAAAATCATTGCAATATGTGAATATAGAAAAATATTATTTGTTTTGTCCTTTTTAGGACAATGGGCACATGGGCAACTTTGTTAGAAAAAAACTATTTATAGTAAAGTTTTTGACTTCCCAAAGGAAATGTTGAAATGTTGAATCATTTTGACATTTCATTTCACTCATATTTTGTTTGTTTGTTGATAAAAATACAATGCATATTACTTATTTTTTCTTAACTACCTCAAATACAGATTACTTTGAATTTCCTTTGTTGAAAAATCCACCAACATGGAGACCAATATTACATTTTTCATATTACTTAGAAACTTTATTTTTGCAAAAGCCACAATTTCTTTGCTTCTCTCCTTCTATTCGATCAAGAATGTCCAGTAATAGAAAATCTAACTCTGGTATTACTTTGGAAGAAAATATCTTTTGACGTCCATAATTTTGGGGATCAGAATCTGAGGTTAATAGCAAATTGATTTTGTAACTGACTTCCTTAAATCTAATAATGTTATAGTATTTCAATTAGGAAAACAATGTATAACCCAGTAATTTACCATTACAGTATCAAGAAAATTTTTAAATAGACTAAAATACCACTTCTTGGATCTAACGGTTGTCCGATACTTCTGAATAAGCCAGTGTAAGTGGTCCACTCCTCCCATATACTTGTTGTACTCGGATATGAGAAATGGCTGAGGAACAAGTATTTCCTTTCCATGGCTGGTTGACCATTTTTTTGCAGTTCCAACAGGGGTGGAAGACTGACGGTTACTAGCAACTGTGAAAATGTTGTCATGCTATTTTTAAAAATTTGAGTTCTTCCTTCTCTTCAAATTTGTAGTCAAATGATCGACCATTATCCTTTTTTTTTTTTTTCACGGACTTGTCATCCTTGAGGGGCATCCTGATGTTCTGTTTGCACGTAGAGTACCTGTGATTCTTATTCCTAGGGATTTTAGCTGTGCAAATAGATTATAACATGAGAAAAAGTTATTAACATAAATTTCATGATCATTTGTGTTATCTAGATGGTTGATCATTGATAAAAACCACTTATGAACCTAAACTGTCATTGTGCTTTGTATTTGAAGTATTTTTGTTTTTTGCTTTCTTTGAAAAAGAATCATTTCATAACAATAGTCACTTGTAGCACAACATAGCACCCGCTATTTGTAACCAAATCTAATTGGTTTACCTCTTATTAATTGTATCAGTAAACATCTTCCATAGTATCTCACTATCTGTTCATCAATTGACGGTTGCTTAGACCTTAGAGAATATTCAAAACTATTTTAATTTCTGATTCAGAGCATTAACTACAAGTTTAATTTTGAATCCTTTATCATTGCAGCTTTCTGCAGCTTCATTATCAACAAAATGCAGAAACCTTTTGATATTTAGTTATTTGTTTCTTGGCATTGTTTTCCGAATAATCTCATTTTCAAGGTTTTCATCCAGACTTCAATAATGCCATTAACTTTGTAGACTGTGGTATCCTGAAAAAAAAAAAAAAAAAAAAAATAGAATTCCAAAGAAAAAAATTCTCAAGCAGTTTGGATGAGAGACTAAAATCAGACAAATTTTCCTTTGTGGCATAAGTGACAGATTATTTGCAGATTTCACTTAGTAAATTCTCAAGAAAAACAGTTAAAAAATATGAACTTGGCTCTTTCCGCATATTTCATCTTTCAATGATTTCATTGTTTCATCTGCTCCATCAGTAGTTGGTGATGTAAATCTTGAAAAATAAGGCTGTCTTTTTCAAGAGAAAACGGAGCTTTTCTTTTTTTTCTTTTTTTTTGGTTGTGTTGGTTCTTCTTCATTATCATACTGACGAAGTCCAACACTCCATGGTACATCTTGTAAGATAAAGGTCGGATCTCTGTTCTTGTTATCTAATATCTCATCATCAAAGTCTTCTTCATCAGTTAGTTCATTTACTGGTGGAGGAACTTCAGCTATGTCAATAAAGTTTACATCACTAGGATTGTCATTTTCTTCTACATAATTTACTGCACCATGAAGAGTATAGAATGAGTTGACTGAATGGTTGAAAGCCATGGTAGAGTATCTGATAATATATATATATATATATATATATATATATATATATATATATATATATATGTATATATATATATATATATATATATATATACATATATATATATATATATATATATATATGTATATATATAGTAAATAAAAATATATAATCAGTTTTCTCTTAGTTTGCAAGATCTATAGAAAATGGCTAAAATTGGGACTAGAGTGACGATGATCCTCATTTTAGGACCAAACTTATAGAGCAGAGTATATTTGACCAACATTACTTTCATACACGTTCTTGGCTCTATAGGACAGTTAGGCCATTCATATATACTACATACATATATGAGTTATATATAAGTACTACTATGCTAGGCGGTATATCTTAGCAAGCCATGTTTGCCAACGATTATACTCGTACAAGCAGATGAGCAACTTGGTGGAGTAATGAGAGCTTTGGGTGTGGAGGAAATGCCTCCATAAATCTAGGTGAAGTCACTGGCAGCAGGGTAATGGATGGGGTTTAGGGCGATGGACAAACTGTCTCTTCGATAATTACTCCTGATGCCTGGAGTCACTTCCCTAAGTTAGACAGGCACTGCGCATCACAAGGAACTAGCTATCATTTGATGTATATAGCGAATGGATTTACTCAGTCATGGGAAGAGAGGATGAAAGAATGAGCCCTACTCCCAGGCGTAACAGGGTGATAAGACTCTCCAAGTTTATAAATACTAAGGAAAATGTGAAATAGGTCTGTGTATTGAAAACAAGAAATTAGGCCGACAGCATTTCACTATGTTAGATATATCTTCATATATAAGTGCCATTCTTTAATGCACTCAGTTTGAAAATTAAGTTCGATTTTGAATTTCAGAATAATTGTCCTTATATAATCAAATACTTATGTGTGGATAAATATGCGTTAATGTTGAAATCCAGAGTTAGTTTTATATTTCAGTGCCATTCTATTTGATTTTATCTATGGTTTTGACAACAAATATCAAGCTTCACAGCTCAAGTTTCACAGACATTTCGAGATGCGGTCAGCTAGCCATTTACTTGTCCACTTATTCCATTTGTTCCTGATATTTAACATGTAAAAATAAAGATAATTCCTATATTTTAATGAGGCTAATCATAACTTTACCCTGACATTGAACATTCCTACTTTTCATCCAGAAAATTAGGGATAACGAATTCAGCTTCAGAGACTAGCATCACTGTACTCGCATTCGTTTAGAGATGTCGAAATGTAGAATCATTTTGACATTTCATTTCACTCATATTTTGTTCCATTGGGCCATTTCTCAATAAACATTCATTATCATCCATCACGGTTATAGCATTTTGATTCATATAGGCACGTCAAGATGAAGCTCACCCGATTAATGAGTAATAACACAAGAATTATAGAATGTTGAATACCTGTAGTGCGAACTGTTCTTATGAATATTACTGGAGGTAGTAACGTTACCTATTAACCACCACTCGATCATCTCTGCGAATATGCAAGCATCCTGACTATTAGTGTAGTATCATCTCAAGATATGCTAAGTCGGAGTAATTTACCAGAAGATTTGACTAGAGACAGCAGAATGTAGGACTGAAAAAGAATATGAGTAAAACTAGATAATGTTCAATGAAAATACAAAAAAAAAAAAAAAACCATTAAGAATTTTGGACGAACCTCTAGAGATTGTTAATGAATCTACGGACTTAGGACAGAGAGTAAGTTTTTAACCAGGACACGAGACCAAAATTGAAAGTAAGAAAACCATAAGATGTAGTGCTTTTGGTAAACAAGATGTGATTATAAAAAGTAAAATGCCACCTTCTCTGAAAAGAAAAGTATCTAATTACATGGTGCAACCATTTTTAACTTATATATGAGAAACCTGGAGCATCACATAAGCATTAGAACATAAGCTAATTGCAATTAAAAGAGCTATGGAATGAATAATGAGAGAAATAATTGCAAGAGACAGAAAAAGAGCAACATGGATAAGAGTATGAAGTAAAGCTGAGGATATTTTCACAATATGTAACAAGAAGAAATGATCATGGGCAGAACATATAATGAGGAAGACAGATAATAGATGGACATTTAGAATAACAGAATGGGTCTCTAGAAATTGCAAAAGAAGTACGGGAAGGAAGACCAGATAATGGATTAATGAACTAAGAAAGTTTGGCGGCATGTACTGTCCCAAAAATTCTATAAACAGGCGCAAGTGGAAGGACATTTCTGAGGCCTTTGTTCTGCAGTGGCCTAGAAACGGAGGATGATGATGATATGTACATACTCTCCTGTATAGTTACGTCCTGTGAAATAACTAAGAAGATGAGCTGGGGGAGAGTGACTGCTTCTTGCACTCTAGTTTTGGAGGGTCTGAATCCATGTTGGTGTAGTATGATAGAGAACAAAAGATGTGAGCTTAGCAGTATGTTTTTGGCTAGAAGAATCGATCAATTGGCTTTGTGTGAGACAAAGATAACCAAGGGAAGGGTGAAGTAAAATGACTTTATTGTTGAGGGAGTTGATGCCAGTTAAAGTATTGGAATAGAAGAAGGCATCATCTAGGTTTATGTGGGTAAGTGTTAGGTTGGGTAGGGAATTTGGGACTTTTTTTAGTGCATATGGGTCAGGTTGACAGAAAAGTGAGAAAGAGAGGAATCAAATCTGCAATGAATCAACTGTGTGTGTAGAAGGACTGAGTAGAAGGAATTATGTAGTTGTAGTGGGTGACTTGATTGCCAGAGTGGGCGCTGGAGAGGTAGGAGGCGTCATCAGTAATTATGGCATACCAGGTAAAAATGAGGGTGGTGAGGGACTACTAGGTATGTGTGTTGAACAAGAGCTAGGGATAAGTTGTATTTTATAAAACAGGAAGATATAAATAAGTATAAATGTGTAAGAGTGGTAGAAAGGGTATTAATGGATTGTCTTCATAACAAGAAGGTTATGTGGAAGATCGAAAGATGTGCTTGTGTTTAAAGGGTATGGCTACCGGTATGTTTGATCATTTTTGATTGAGGGAAAATTTGTTGCAGCAAAAGAGTGGTGAAATACAATGGGAGATGTTTCCATTGAAGGGTGAAGAGTGGAAACCAGAGGTAAAAAGTAAGTATCAAGAAAGGTTGGAAATGGAATATGACAGGGTGAAAATGAGATAAACTGGTGATCTAGAGAAACAGAGGAAGTTAGTTAAAGAAAATCTAATGAGGCTTGCAAACAATGTGTGTAGGAAGAGGACTGTTGGAAACAGCAAAAGGAAGGGTAGTGAATGGTGGAATGAGAGAGTGAAGATGAATGGGAGAGAAAAAGAGGGCAATTGAAGAATAGGTGCAGAGTAATAGTGTGGATATATGAAGAAAAATGTGGAAGTAAAATGCAAAGGACCTGAGGCAAAGAGAGCAGGTGACTGAAGGTGGGTAGAGATTGGGTCGTTCGTGTGAAGGGAATATGTATTAGTTTTGGAAAGAAGTGAAGTGAGTGAGGAAGGGAGGACCGAGCAATGAAGAGACAGTAAAAGACGAAAATGGAAAGTTGTTGAAAGGAGATGAAGCAAGAAAAAGGTTGGCCGAATGTTTTGAAAAATTGCCAGTGATGTGAGAGGAGAATGAGAGAGAGATTACAAGAGAGGAAGTGAAGAGAGACCCAGATGAAACGAGAGCTGAAAAAGCACCTGGTATGGATGGTGTGAGGGCTGAGATGATAAAGGAAAAGGAAGGGGGTTGACTCTACTTGGAGGGTTGGTGATATTGTTTAATATATTGTTTGTGATGTCAATGGTACCAGTAGACTGGGTGTGTGTGTGCGTATTATTATGCTTTACAAAGGTGGATGGATGGATGGAGATAAGAAAGCTCTGAGGTGATAGGAGGATAGATGTGAGAGAGGCATCACAGGGTGCTACAAATAGGAATGGATGGCAAGTGATTTTCACCAAGCTCCAATAGGCCATGCTGCTTTCTCCGGTTACCTCTGTGACCAATGGGGCAGGGGCAGTAGTTGATTTAGCAAATGAAGCTTCATTTGTGTGGCTTAACAGGGGAGGGTGGGCTATGGCATCCAAGCAGTAACAACATAACTCGGCTGAATCCCTCGTGAAGCTGGAAGGAATTAAGAGAAGAAAAGTCCCCTTTTGTTCCTTAGGGAGAAGTGTCCTAGTACTTATATATATATATATATATATATATATATATATATATATATATATATATATATAAGGATGAAAATCAAATCATTACTGTGTTCAAATAGAAATAAATTTCTACCCTATACTTGGGATCAAACTCTAGTCCCTTCAAATGAAAGGCCAGGTCGCCTCCAACCATACACCAGAGGCTCTAAAAGAAGTCGGAACCTAACTGCTACCTGGAGTTCAGGATTTACCTAGCGAAATATCAGTCTCTTACCGGCGAGTTTTCCCAGACTTCACGGCCCACTAGGTGACACAATCGATAGCTTTTTAGTTGGAATTACCCCTAATGAGTCAATATGGATGAAAATCAACACAAGATCATGTTCAAATAGAAATAAATTTCTACCCCATACTTGGGATTGAACCCTAGGCCCTTCAAATGAAAGGCCAGGTCACTTCTAACCATGCCACCAAAGGCTCTAAAAGAAGCCAGAACTGCTACCTGCAGTTCAGGATTCACCTACCGAAACATCAGTCTCTTACCAGCTAGTTTTCCCTGACTTCCTTGCCCACTAGGTGACACAATTGTTCGGTTGCCGGATGGATTTTCGAATTCACATGTCTAAGACAAAGACGTGATTCACCTCCAGCATTTAAAGAGAAATTTCCGCTAGTGAGGGACAGTGGTACAAAATTCTAGTCTGTGAATCACCTGAGAACACGCGCAAGTGGCCGGTGCTTGATCATTATTTTCTTTTCTTTTTTTGTTTTTTGAGAAAAGATTTTCTTTGAGCTTCATTTATACGGGATTACCGATCTGGGAATACTATTTCATTGTCCGTGCTTGTTTAGGAAAATTCTGGTCTAAGGGCAAAATAATTCTCGTTTGATATTTCTTTTTTTTTCCTGCCAGGATGTTGTTTACAAAGATAGCACATACACAATACCAACGGCTTTTTTCCTCCTGGTAAGGGTAGAAAAGACTCTTTAGCTGTGGCAAGTGGCTCTTCTAGGAGAGGGACACTCCAAAATCAAACCATTGTTCTCTGGTCTTAGGTAGTGCCATGGCACCTGTACCATGATCTTACACTACCTTGGGGTACATATTTCTTGCTTGAGGGTACGTTCGGCACACTATGCTCTCTTCTTTCTCGTCCTTTTGTTATTTTGTAGTTTTTATAAAATATATGTAAAAGATTTATTTTAATGTTATTATTCTTGAACTTCTCGCAGTATATTGTGTTATGAGCCAAGAGTAGGATGTGAATCATAGGCGAAATGAAAGCAACTGAGTAACTTTATTAGGACACATCGAATATATATACACACAAGGTCCCGGTAGGAGGGTCATAAAATACAGACATGTTATTTCTTGTCAACCAGCAACTGGTTCTGTTAACAGTTAACAATGGAATATGCAGACATGTTAAAACAAGTTGCTGTCAGTGCAAGGGGAGAGCGAAGATAAAAATGACACTACATACAAAAAAGAGCATGGTACATGGCTCCCCCCTAAAAATTATATACTGTAAATGTTAAATAGGGTGTCCTGCTCTAGAGAGAACTGTAGGTGTGTCATCTGGCAGGAGATAAGCAGGTTTTAGATGATCAATGGAGAACTAGTCTCTTTTGCCGCGAATGTTTAGCAGGAATGCTTTTGAATTGCGTTGGATCACAAGGAAAGAACCCATGTAAGGTGGCGTTAGCGGTGGCTTGCTAGTGTCGTTGTACATTGGAAAGTCCAAGTCTGTCGGTATGTAATGCATTACTGGGGGCTTGTAACTCTGGCGGCAGGGAGTAAATTTTCGTACGACGTGACGTATGTGCTGGAGATTGTCGGAGGAGGTTGCAGAAGGAAAAAATTCGGCAAGGACGACCAACGGGTTGCCATACAGCATTTCAGCTGCCGAGATGTCCAGGGCATCTTTAGGAGAGGTCCTTAGTCCCAGGAGGACCCAAGGAAGCTGAGTGAACCAGTTGGAGTCCTTGCAGCGGGACATCAAAGCTTCTTTGAGGGTGCAATGAAAACGTCATCCATTCCATTGGCAGTGAGGTTGTAGGCAGTTGTCTGATGTAGGGTGATGCCCAGGAGATTCCCTAATGATGTCCACAATTGAGAGTTGAAATTGGTACCCCTGTCATAAGTAATATGCTCAGGGATACCAAATCTTGTTATCCATCCTGAGAGTAAGGCAGATGTACATGAGGCGGACGTTGCAGTTTCCATAGGAATGGCTTCGGGCCAACGACTGGAGCAGTCGATGACAGTAAACAGGTAACGATGTCCTTGTGATTTGGCAGGGGCGTAACTAGGTGAGAATGGGCCCGTGGCATTTTCTTACAGTGGGCCCCCATTACCTCAAAAAAAAAAAAAAAAAAAAAAAAAAAAAAAAAAATATATATATATATATATATATATATATATATATATATATATATATATATATATATATATATATATGAGGCCAGGACTCAGACAGGAACATAACGCGTTCAAGCTAAGATCTCATACGGACCTGTAGTGTACGAACAGTAATACTCCCTATGACCTCCTAACCCATAACCCATAAAGGCCATCATATGCATTAACAATATGTAATGTCTTCTCAGTTTCTGTTAATAATCATTTATCAGTATTATATTGAGGAATTTGAAATATATATATATTTTTTTTAAATCACTAAAATATAACAGTAAGCAGTAGCATATTTTTTTTTCTTCTTTTTCTTTTTACGGCCATGGGCCCATATCCCTTGGGTCCATTGGCTCCCTTTCTGTGACTCTACATCCATGGGCCCCTTTAATCATTATAGGCCCTGGGCCCGTGGCAGTTTGCCACCTCTGCCCGCCCCCCTATTGTTACGCCTCTGTGATGTGGGTAGGGGCCTACAACGTCGACATGAATGTGGGCGAAATGACGCTGAGGTTGAGGAAAGTGCCCACTCCTGGATTCGTGTGTCGATGTACTTTGGAAGTTTGGCAAGAAGTACAGGCACAGACCCAATCCTTAGCATCCTTAGTAATGCCTTGCCAAATGAACGTCGTCTTCAGCAGCTGTGCAGTAGAATGGCGTGAGGGATGTGAAAGGCCACGAATGAAATCAAACACCTGTCGGTGCATGGGAGCAGGAATCAACGGTCGCAGTCTATCAGAGGTCACAGAGGAGGGTGGTGTTGGAGTCATCGAGGGGGACGTCTTCCCAATTGAGGGATTCTGGATCCTGTCATTGAGCTTCAGTCAAGGCATTGTAATCCAGTCCCATTTGAACGGCGGCCAACGTGTTTCTTGAAAGGGCATCGGAAACGGGATTCATTTTCCCAGGGACGTCTTGAAGGGTGCAACTGCATTCAGCCATGGCGGAGAGATCTCGGCGTTGACGGGCGGACCAGGCGTCAGACTGTCGAGTGAAGGCATGCACCAGAGCCATGTGGTCTGTGCGAGTGACGAAGGGCATACCTTCTAAGAAATGGCGAAAGTGACGGACAGCCAAGTGCACCGGCAGCAATTCACGATCGAAGGTAGAATAATCCGATTCTGTGTTGGACAGTTTTCTGCTGAAGAAGGCCAATGGGCAGGGTGAGCCGTTGACCACCTGTTCAAGTACTGCACCAATAGCGACTTCAGGTCTTTTGGCTTGCCCTTGAGGGAGGCGTAGAGGGGAGTAAGAGTGGCGGCAATGGCTGGCAGAATACGGTGATAATAGTTGATCATGTCCAAGAATTCCTGCAGTACTTTGACAGTCGAGGGCGTGGGGAAGTTCTGAAAGGCTGCTACCTTCTCAGGGAGGGGATGAACTCTTTCAGGAGTGATGCGGTGCCCTAAGAACGACACTTCATTCTTAGGGCACATGTCGTACCGGACTACAAAACCATTTTGTTGTAGGTTGTCGAGCATGATGCGCAGGTGACAGAGGTGTTTCTCTTTTGAGGAAGAGAACACAAGTATGTCATCCACGTAACATACACAGAAGGGGAGGTCCCCTAACATGCTATCCATGAGACATTGAAAAGTGGCCTCAGCATTACGAAGGCCAAAATAGGACTAATTGAAGGTGTATGTACCGAAGGGAGTGGTGATGGTGGTCTTGGGGATGTCTTCTGGGTTCATAGGCACCTGATAATACCCCTTCAGGAGGTCAAGCGTGGAGAAAACCTTCGCTTTGTGCAGGTAGGAGGTCATGTCGGCGATGTTTGGGAGGGGATAGTAATCCAGTTCTGTTTGCATGTTCAGGTGCCTGTAATCCCCACATGGACGGAGGGAGCCGTCTTTCTTCAAGACGATGTGTGAGGGTGACAACCATGGCCTGGAGGCCTTGTGGCAAAGGCCCATTTCTTCCATTTTGGCGAACGTCTGTTTTGTGGCTGCCAATCAATCCAGTGCCAGACGTCTGAATTTTGCGAGGACTGGGGGTCCCGTCCTCTTGAAATTGTGATAAATATAGTGTTAGGCAGGAGCCGTGGGCATTTGGCGAAGTTCTGGACAGAAAACTTCCTGGTACGACATGAGGAGGTGGGCGCAGGCATCCGTGGGTGCAATGATATGGAGAGTGAGGGTGGAGGGGGCAGGTTGAAGAGGTGTTGATAAGTAAGAGTCTGCATTGACCAATCGTCGGTGGGCGACATCGACCAGAAGATGGGAATGAGAGAGGAAATTCACACCGAGGATTGGCAATGTGACATCAGCAACGAGAAACTTCCAATTAAATTTGCCATTTCCAAACGACAATGTGAAGTTCTTGTAACTGTACATGGGTATCGCAGATCTGTTGGCAGCTACCAGGCGGATGTCAGCAGACTTAGACAGACTACGCCGTGTCATGAAATGTTCCCTTGGCAATAGAGAACGACAAGCACCCGTGTCTACCAAAAATCGTATGCCCATTCCTGCATCATGTAAAAAGAAAAGATTAGAACACGGGAGGCCACTACCACGAGCGATGACCTACTTACACGCTTTTTGGCAACTGACAATCCTTGCCACATTTCTTTGCGACCGCCCCGAATCTGGAGTGGTAGTAGCAAAACTGCAGCCGATGGGTGGCAGTAAGTGGCTGTAGAAGTCGTTGGTTGGGGCGCGAGCGAGTGGTAGGTGATAGGTGACATTGTCGCCGCTACGACACATCATGGGGTAGGCATGTGTGTCCTATGGCATTCACATCAGTTTCGGTTAACGTTGAATAGGTGTCCTCTTCGTTAGGAATGGAGGGTCTTGAAGGTCGTGAAGTGGCTGTCAGCCTTGGTCATCAACTCCTTTATGAGTAAACTATCGGCGTCAGGTATGGCAGCACGTACAGGTTCGGGTAAACGGCATACCCAAAGGGCACGAAGTAGGTTCACCTCACGAGGAGAGCCATCTGCGGCAGGTTGCAGGCGAGTGATACTGGTCATTTCCCTGAGGGCGAGTGAAGCCCTTTGGTCCCCCAACAGCTGTTGAGAGACATGAAAAAGTTAGTACTGCAGCAGAAGGTATGTTTTGAGGGCATCAGATGCTATTTGGGGGTCTCCTTGTTCACAAAGCCAGTTCGGCAAGGTGTCCTCGGGTATCGCCGTGAGAACATAATCTGCTTTGGTGGTTGAGCGAGTCATGGCCTTGATGTGGAACTGGACTTCTGCGCAGTAAAACCAAGCAAACGCCTCTCCGCTTTTGAAGTCCGTCATTGTAACAGTGATGAGGGGGAAGGCGGGAGGAGCGAGTCGACTTCCGGGGTCACCAATATGACGAGTCAAGAGTAGGATGTGACTCAAAGGCGAGATGAAAGCAAATGTGTAACTTTATTACGACACATTGAGTATATATACAT
>NC_090733.1:21096855-21116855 GCF_036898095.1 Palaemon carinicauda | reverse complement strand
GTCATTCAAGCAATCAGGTGATAATTACCACGAGAATGTAATAATTAGTGTTTTGTGTCAATTTGGATCTGATTTGTGAATAAAATAAGTAGCAAAGAGATAAGGGGATGAGCAATTATTGAAATACGAAAGCATTCGAATCTGTATGAGAAGAATAGAAAAGATTTCGATTATAGAGTAATTGCTCATATAAAGGAAAGGTAAATTTTGTCTTGAGGGGCAATTAGAATATTCTATTTTCTGATATACTACTTCAGATTTATCTCATTTAAAGCAAATAGAGGCAATTCTGTTCAAACAGTTATCCTGCTAGATTGGAAACTGAAATTTTTGGCAGCATAACCCATTTTGCATGTTTTCATATTGCTAACATCTGGCGGGAATATCGGAATGAAGAGCGTGTGAGATTCATCCTAAGAAAATCCTAAGCCTCGTTTCAAAGTCCTTTTTGTCGGGTGTGGGGGACGGTTGCCTAATCATGAGCTAAACATTTAATGGGTAATCCTTGGGAATTCTGTGCGTATAGTACTGAACTATTTTTGCCTCTATTATATTTCACATGCATGCATACACGCAAACATATTTATATAAACACGCAACACATACATACATGAATACATACATATATACTTATATGCATACATACATACATACATATTGTATATACATATATATGTACATTCAGTACCTACTTATTATATATATATATATATATATATATATATATATATATATATATATATATATATTTAGGTATATATTTATATTTATATATATATATATATATATATATATATATATATACTGTATATATATATAAATATATATATATATATATATATATATATATATATATATATATATATATATATATACTGTATATATATATATATAAATATATATATATATATATATATATATATATATAAATATATATATATATATATATATATATATATATATATATATATATGTGTGTGTGTGTGTGTGTGTGTGTGTGGTATATTAATTCATAAATTAATAAGAATTTAAAAAAACATAACATATTTCAAGGTTGTTACGTTTATGGATTATAGTTTGGTCTGATTCTTATCTTCACATGGTTTTCCACTTTCTTGAGTTTGAGTTTTTTTGCTTGAGGATACACCCGGCACACTATTCTATCTCATTTCTCTCCTTATTATTTTGAAGTTTTTATAGTTTATATAAATAAGATTTATTCTAATCTTGTTATTATTCTTGAACTTCTCTTCAAGTGTATTTCCATATTTCGTTTCCCTTCGAGGGTTGTAGTGGCCTGTTGGTAGCGTTCTTGCTTGGTGATTGCCACACTGGGGTTCGAGTCCAGTTCAAACTCGTTAGTTCCATTAGTCTCTGCAGCCTCACCATCCTTGTTAGCTAAGGATTGGGATTTTTGGGGAGCCTGTAGGTTTTTATCTGCTGAATCAGCAGCAGCCATTGCCTCCTTGATCCTAACCTGAGTGGAAATGGGGTATGGGCACTGATCATATGTAATATGGTCAGTCCTAAGGGCATTGTCCTGCCTGATAGGGTATTGTCACTGTTCCTTGCCTGCGTCTTTCACGAGAGGCCTTTAAACATTTAAACTAGGCTATTTTCCCTGTTGGAGCCCTTGGGCTTATAGCATCCTGCTTTCTCAACTAGGGTTGTAGATCAGCAAGTAATAATGATAATCTTGGTTTATCCTATGAGATATTTATCTCCAAAACAATGAAATGAAATATATTAATAAATTTCTTAGGTACGTTGAGGACATAGCATCACAAAAAACAAATGAATAAAAAATCATACAAACATATTCTCCGTCCCAGTTCGCCGACAGATATTACAAATGGGAATTTTTGGTATATCCCTTAAGACCAACATTGATGGTAAACAAACTTTCTGGCTATATCATCTCTTTCCTAAAGTTTTAAGTGTTAAAGGGAGTAAAGAGCCTGGTGTATAACCTGTGAATTCTACTCAACAGACTGTCACAACTGATATAGTCTCACATTCAAAGTAGTTCGCTAAGAAAACTACGTTGGTGAACATAGAAATTTAAGGGTAAGGCCTACTTATAAGCTATAAAGCTTATAAAGGGGTATACTGCACCGCTGCTCATTCATCATTCATTAGATATGATTTAGAAGGAACTTGTGTTGAAAACTAGCATTTCTGTTTTGGTTGTTTTATTTTTCTAGTTTTTAATTTTTGTTATGATATTTTACAATGTTTCTATAATTCCTCATGTCTTCTAATTCACATGGAAAAGTTTTAGGAAGGCATTCCTTCGAAAAATTCTATACCCCTCCGAATACTCAGAAAATTTGCAGAAAGAAGTCATTCTTTTGTGTTTCAACTGATAACTGTAGTATGTTTGATCTCACTATGATACGAGCCTTAAATGATGCGCTGCAAAACGGGATCTAGAATCAGTGAAATATTCCAATGCCAACATGCGAGGTTACATATCGTAATCTAGCCAGATGTCGGCGGGGATGCTCCCGGAAAAGATAAGAGAGAAAGTGAAACCATATCATGTCAACAGAAAACAAATGTGTCGGTTGGTAGCGAGTCACGCGTGACGGGTAGTAAGTCATCCTGAATTATTTGTCGTAATATTATCGTATTTCGTTGCGTTATGCGTCGTAAATCAACGTGAATGTTTGCAGTCCAAATGAAAATTCGTGTAAGTCATATGTATAAATGTGTACCCAGGCGTAGCTAAAGGGCACTAGATCATTCCTTGCTTATGGGAAAGCTGAAAAGCTATTTACTTATTTTTATATGATGTAATGGATAAGCTAAGTAGCAGGTTGTGTCAGGAACATTACCTTTCTGTCCTTAGGTTGATAATGTTTACGACCTGTTTACTGATATTTATGGAGATGAATTTATACTTATTGCTCTTTATTTTCTTTGGTGTCGGGAATTATTTTCCGAACAAAGGAATTCAGATGTGTAGTATCGTCGCGAAAGAGAAGAAAGGGATGATGGTTGATCTCAAAAATATATTTTCGATTATATTATTTTTTACTCTTTTATGGAGTGAATTAATGAACCATATAATGTAAAGTACATTCTAAATCTAATGCTTCAAATAAATACGGCAAATAAATGATGGAAAAAATCCTAGATGGGCATAGATAAGTATCTAGTGAACGACTAGTGAAACAATAGGTTAGTAGTGAAAATAGTGCTACAGCCAATAATTGTCCATTTATTAGATTTAGTTTTCTTTTTAAACTCATTACTATAATCTTATCAAGTTGGAATATTTTTTAAAAGTTATATTAGAAATTATGTCAAGACATTCTTAAATATATTTTAGAATTTTGACGCATATTATTATGCTGAAATTTTTCATAATCATTCTCACAAAGTAAAAATTTATATATTTTCGATGGTCAGTAATTATATTCCATTTGCTCCAGTTTGAAGTAATCTAATCAAACATATAGGTTGTTCAATTGGTCTTGTACGATAATTTTTTTCCCCAGAAAGTATGTTTCCAAGTCTAAAATTATGGAAGAAATTAAACTAAAGGGTACCTGACACTTGCACGCATTCGTGGCACGCACTGGCACGCATTGATGCGCGAACTCGCGTGAACGAATCGTGGAAATGTCATGAACAGTGCGGGAACGATGCGTGGCATGCATGCCATGCGTGCCCAGAACTTTGAAATGTTTAAAGTTTGTGGCACGCATCGGTACGCACAAATAAGTCGTGAAATAGTCGTGAACGATGCGCGAACTGGAGTGAACTGGAGTGAACAGTGCGGGAACTGACGTGAACTGGAGTGAACGATGCGGGAAATGGCGTGAACTTTATAATGAAGAAAAACAAAAAGGAAACGAAAAAATTAATGAAAAGGAAAGAAAAATAAACCTAATAAATTTTTATATTTGCTGTTTTAATGTGAAAAAAAAAAATGATATCTTATTTCAAACTATTTCTATAACTTTATAATGAAGAGAAACAAAAAGGAAACGAAAAAATTAATGAAAAGGAAAGAAAAATAAACCTAATAAATTTTTGTATTTGCTGTTTTAATGTGAAAAAAAATGATATCTTATTTCAAACTATTTCTATAACTTTATAATGAAGAGAAAGAAAAAGGAAACGAAAAATTTAATAAAAAGGAAAGAAAAATAAACCTAATAGATTTTTACATTTGCTGTTTTAATGTGAAAAAAAAATGATATCTTATTTCAAACTATTTCTATAACTTTATAATGAAGAGAAACAAAAAGGAAACGAAAAAATTTATGAAAAGGAAAGAAAAATAAACCTAATAAATTTTTATATTTGCTGTTTTAATGTGAAAAAAAATGATATCTTATTTCAAACTATTTCTATAACTTTATAATGAAGAGAAAGAAAAAGGAAACGAAAAAAATAATGAAACGGAAAGAAAAATAAACCTAATAAATTTTTATATTTGCTGTTTCAATGTGAAAAAAAATGATATCTTATTTCAAACTATTTCTATAACTTTAAAATGAAGAGAAACAAAAAGGAAACGAAAAAATTAATGAAAAGGAAAGAAAAATAAACCTAATAAATTTTTATATTTGCTGTTTTAATGTGAAAAAAAAGGATATCTTATTTCAAACTATTTCTATAACTTTATAATGAAGAGAAACAAAAAGGAAACGAAAAAATTTATGAAAAGGAAAGAAAAATAAACCTAATAAATTTTTATATTTGCTGTTTTAATGTGAAAAAAAATGATATCTTATTTCAAACTATTTCTATAACTTTATAATGAAGAGAAACAAAAAGGAAACGAAAAAAATAATGAAACGGAAAGAAAAATAAACCTAATAAATTTTTATATTTGCTGTTTCAATGTGAAAAAAAAATGATATCTTATTTCAAACTATTTCTATAACTTTATAATGAAGAGAAACAAAAAGGAAACGAAAAAATTAATGAAAAGGAAAGAAAAATAAACCTAATAAATTTTTATATTTGCTGTTTTAATGTGAAAAAAAAGGATATCTTATTTCAAACTATTTCTATAACTTTATAATGAAGAGAAACAAAAAGGAAACGAAAAAATTAATGAAAAGGAAAGAAAAGTAAACCTAATAAATTTTTATATTTGCTGTTTTAATGTGGAAAAAAATGATATCTTATTTCAAACTATTTCTATAACTTTATAATGAAGAGACAAAAATGAAACGAAAAAATTAATGAAAAGGAAAGAAAAATATAAACCTAATAATTGTTTATATTTGCTGTTTGAATGTAAAAATAAAATGATGTCTTATTTCATGCACACACTTATTTTCCTCTATTACCAATCAAGAGCCAAAACTTTTGTTTTAAATAAAAATGAACGGAAAAATAAACCCAAGAAATTTTTAAGTTTGCTGTTTGAATGTAAAAACAAAATTATGTTTTATTTTATCAACATACTTATTCTTCTTTATTACCTTAAAATGGAGAGCAAAATTTTTTTTTTTCTGTTTGCTGTTTTAATGTAAAAATAAAATGATTTCTTATTTCAACACACTTTTTTCTCTATTACCTTAAAATCAACAGCCTAAAAACTTTTCATGTTTGCTGCTTTTAATGTTAAAATAAAATGCTTTCTAAATACTTGTACATATTTTATGTCTGCTATTTATATGTAAATCAAATGCTTTCTTATTGTAACAAAAATAAAGGGCAACAAAAAATACAAACGAAAAAGATAAGTTTCTTCTCCTCAATGCAATGGTGTCTCTGACAGAAAGCATTGTTGTCTCTTCCGAAGCCAATCCAAGAATGTCCTCGGGTTGGAGAAGCCCCGTTTTTATATGGAGTGGCCAATTCGTGAACTGGAGTGAACGATGCGTGAACGATGCGGAATGATGCGGAAAGATGAGTGAACGTGTCGTGAACTTCTCGTGAACTAAGCGTGCCAATTCGTGCCATAGCATGAACGTCGCGTGAACTTGTTGTGAACGATGCGCGAACTGGAGTGAACTGGTCGTGAACAGAGCGGGAAAAACCCCAGTGCGTGCCACTTACGCAAGTGTCAGGCACGCTTAAGTTTTGCAGGCAGATCTTAATCAGTTCGCACAAATTAGAATTGCCAATTTGGGTTTTATAAGATTTTATTTTAATTCCCTGATTATGCGAAGCGGCCATCTGTGTGATCCATAATAATAATGTAATAAATTCTCATAAATTTCAAAAACTGCTTGATTCACATTAGTGTTTGATTTAACATTTGTCACAAAATTAATATTTCAACCATCTTACAATTCATGTTCACTATTCAGATTACTCTTGAACTTTCGTCGAAAAAAAAAATGAAAAAAAAGGAAAAAAAATAAAGAGGAATTGTAGCCGTTATCTCCTATGTAATAAAATCAAGAAAACTAAGTCATAACCTAATAAACGGTTCAGTACTCTTTTAATTTTTCTCCATTAGAGTAAATAAAAAGGTTTTGAAAACTCTAAGAGTAATTGATTTATGGAATTTAGGCCATATGGCCACGTGCTGGGACCGAGGATAACTATAACTAAAAAATATCAAGTCTCATATAGATTATAAGTGAGCAATATCCCCTTCTCAACAAATTCCCCCTGACCAAAAACAAACTCCCCTTCCAATCTCTCTCTCTCTCTCTCTCTCTCTCTCTCTCTCTCTCTCTCTCTCTCTCTCTCTCTCTCTCTCATAAGAATTTTATTTCGGATTTCGGATGAATTTTAAAAGAATTTCTGGAGGATTTCCTACGAGCGTAGTCCGTTTTCAATGAAGCGTCAACAAAGAAATCTCGATTTGAATATTCTGAAACTTTATAGAATTTTACGGAAAAGTCTCTTGTAAGCTTTAGACGACATAAAGAAGTTAGAGAAGATGAACATAGGCATAAAAGTAGCCTCATGTGCGCGTATGCAAATGCTTACATGGATAGGAATTGGGGTTTTGTGGGAAATAAAAATGAAATAAAAATTAAAGATATTTTTAAAATATTTGCTAAGTGTAGCAGCTTGTATTATTCCAGCTTTGATGGTTCCGAAGACTATGGAAATAACTAAAAAAGAACGATGACAGGTCGGACAGAAATGTAAATTCATGTCTGAGGGTTGGCCAAGTTTCATCAACACGATTGCCAGTTCTGAGTGAAGGTGGTGGGAGTTATTCGCCTTATTGCTAACAGCAAACCAACCTAGTATGGGTGGCCCTGACTAGTATATTTTGTCTGACCATGGTGATATTCAATATATATACATAAATATATATATATATATATATATATATATATATATATATATATATATATGTATATATATATATACATATATATATATATATATATATATATATATATATATATATATATATATATATATATATATATATATATATATATATATATATATATGACTTGAATATCACCAAGGTCTGCAAAAATGTACTAGTCAGGCGCATACAAACATACGCACATACACACATATATATATACAGTATATATATATATATATATATATATATATATATATATACATATATATATATGTATGTAAGTATATAAATTTATATATACAAGTATTTATATATATACATATATACACACATATATGTATATTATATAAATAAATATACATATATATATATATATATATATATATATATATATATTTATATATACAGTATATGTATATGTATATATATGTATATATATATATATATATATATATGTTTATATATACAGTATATGTATATGTATATATATATGTGTATATATAGACATATATATATATATATATATATATATATATATATATATATATATATATATATATATATATATATAATTGTGCATATATGTAGCGTACGTAAGATATATACACGCATTATTATTATCATTACTAGTCAAGCTACAACCCTAGTTGAAAAAGCAAGATGCTCTAAGCCTAAGGGCTGGAATAGGGAAAAATAGCCCAGTGAGGAAAGCAAATAAGGAAATAAATAAATGATGAGAAAAAATAACAATAAATCATTCTAAAAACATTAACAACGTTAAAACAGATAGGTCATATATAAACTATTAACAACGTCAAAACAGACATATCATATATAAACTATAAAAAGACTCATGTCAGCCTGGCCAAAATAAAAAAAAATTCTGCAACTTTGAACTCTTGAAGTTCTGCTGATCCAACTATCCGATTAGGATGATCATTCCACAATTTGTTCACACCTGGAATAATACTTCTAGAATACTGTGTAGTATTGAGCCTCATGATGGAGAAGGCCTGGCTATTAGAATTAACTGCTAGCCTAGTATTACGAACAGGATAAAATTGTCCAGGGAGATTGGAATGTAAAGGATGGTCAGAGCTATGAAAAATCCTATGCAACATGCATATTGAACTAATTGAACGACGGTACCAAAGATTAATTTCTAGATCAGTCATAAAAAATTTAATAGACCATAAGTATCTATCCAACAAATTAAGATGAGACATAGCAGCTGAACACCACACAGGAGAACAATGCTCAAAACAAGGTAAAATGAAAGAATTAAATCACTTCTTCAAAATAGATTGATCACCGAAAATCTCAAAAGACTTTCACAATAAGTAAATTTTTTGCGCAATTGTAGAAGACACAGACTTAACGTGTTTTTCAAAAGTAAATTTGCTGTCAAGAATCACACCTAAAACTTTAAAAGAGTCATACAGATTAAGAAAAAAAAAAAAAAACATTATCAATACTGAGATACGGATGTTGAGGAGCCACCGTCCTTGACCTACTTACAATCATACTTTGAGTTTTCTTAGGATTCAACTTCATACCACATAATTTGCACCATGCACTAATTTTAGCTAAATCTCTATTAATGGATTCACCAACCCCAGATCTACATTCGGAGAATGAAATTGATGCAAAGAGAGTAGCATCATCTGCATATGCAACAAAATTTTTTTTCTAGGCCAAACCACACGTCATGTGTATGTTGTATGAAGAGTAATGAGCCAAGAACACTACCCTGTGGGAACACCGGATATCAAATTCCTATACTCACTATGCTGCCCATCAACAACAACTATTTGAGATCTATTACTTAAAAAATCAATAATAATGCTAAGAAACGACTCACCCACTCCTAATTGTTTGAGTTTGAAAATAAGGGTCACATGATTAACGCGGTCAAAGGCAGCACTAAAATCAAGGCCAGTTATACGAACTTCCTGACCACAATCAAGGGACTGCACACACATTTATATATATATATATATATATATATATATATATATATATATATATATATATATATATATGTATATATATATATATATATATATATATATATATATATATATGTATGTATATATATACACATATCTTTTTTTTTTACTTAGCATTGCTAATAGTGCAGTAACCGAGAAACAATTTGTGCGACCCATTTCGGTCTGAAGCCACTGTTCATAAGTTCAAACAGCTGATAATAAGCACTTCCATCTTGTAAGGTTAATAAAAAAGTCATGATGATAACAAATTTACCCCTAAAGACTGCCATATGTGTGTTCATATGTTTGTGCGTTTGTTTATTCGAGTCATATCTACACATGCGCCGAGCGTAAGCTTAACGGAATCAAAATTCAGGTATTGAAGCATTATCCTGTAAAACAAAGTACATTATATTTGAAAAAGCCGGAGCTGTTTTGGAACCAGATTTTGAGTGCCAGATGCATTATGGAAATGTCCAGCTTCAGTTGACTGCGTTTGATTTCAGGTCAGCAATCAAACAACTATATAAACATTCATTTGTTCCCATTGTCGCAATAACCGCAGCTCTAACTGGTGCGAGCAATTTCGTATTTATTTTTCATTTTCTCTTTTTTTTTTGAAACCCGATGAAATGGTGGATCCTAGAAAATTCTAATTCTTTTTCGGTAAAATATTTTCAATGAAATTTAGTCATTGAAAGAGTCTGTCTCTTTTTATTCAATTAGGTCATTAATACATTTTCATCTCATCGATTTCACTTTTAGACTGTTGCTCTATACAAAATAAATTTCTGATCACTTAAGAGAAACTATGTACGTTGGCCTTTTTTCTATTGTACGTAAATTCCTATTTGTAAATTATTGATATCATAGTAACGCCCTTTACATATAAATTGGACATTACTGTCCGCCAGGCAGGGTAGGATTACGAGAATTTTTAAATGTCCCCTTTTCATCGGCTATCAATGGAAAATACCAAAGGCGTGTTTCTCGTGATCATTGATATAATTTTCAATCCTTTATCCAAAAGATTCGTATAAAACTAGTTTTAATTTTCCCGTTGTCTTGTAGGCTTCATTTGCATTTGCATTCTTCTAAGTGTGTCCAGCAGTTTCTTTGCGTGTGTCTCGTCCGCCAAAGGGAGGAGTCTTTTAAGTCTGTTGTTCAAACAAATGGGTGTGTGTGTATACTTACTATTAAATCAGTAATGCAACTGTAAAATTTATATTTAAAATACTCAATATATTCATACATTATATCTCTCCCACTTACCAGACTGCTTATCTAAGAACAAATGACGAATTGTTATTCTTACTTATATTATAAGATAAACTTTTTATGAGTGGGGACATCTCCATGTGGTGTAAATGGTTTGTATATTGCAATGATCAACAAAGCTATACCAGTTTGTTTGCTGTAAGCGATCAGGCCAAAGTCTCCCACTATTAACAATCGGCATTGGCCAGCGTGGTGATCAATACTGACCAAACCTCAGACATGAATAAGGACATGTCGGAGGCATTTGTCCTGCAGTTGGACTAGAAACGGGTGCATTTGTTGTTGTGGTTGTTGTTGTTATATAACTTTAATTACGAGCCCTGTCATGCTTCCTTAATTTCCGGTTACAATACCACTAGGAATAATTGAGCTATTCGACATGCAACTTTCTATAACTGTCATTAACATTTCTAAAGTGGACAGTTGATTAGAAAGGTAGTCCCAATTATAGTATAATGAATTGTCTTTTCCATTAATCTATTTATTCATTTAAATATTGCCTTTTAATGTTTTTTATATTTGTATTAATTCATCCTTACATATATTTATTTTCCTATGGACTTATTTCGTATTTCCATGTATTAATTACGTATAATGGTGTATTTAATTGCATGTTCATTCACTTGCGAAAGATCAGTTATTTATCCCTGGCACTTATATGCAAATCTTATACTTTAAAACAAGAGATATTATCAAGAAATTCAGAGAGAAATAAGGACTGCTAATAGAAATGGCAGACCATTGAAACATATAAATTCAAGTAGAATACGGGTTAGCTAAGGAATATATATATATATATATATATATATATATATATATATATATATATATATATATATATATATGTATATATATACATATATAAAGTACATATGTATATATATATATATATATATATATATGTATGTATATATAGAATATATATATACTGTATATATATATATATATATATATATATATATATATATATATATACAGTATATATATATATATATATATATATATATATATATATATATTTTTTTTTTTTTTCTTCTTTTTTTTGGGGGGGGGGGGGGCTCAAGCCATGTCGTGCTGATGGAAGTTCCTTCATTAGTAGCTTCCTAGGTTATATGTGAGTACAGTGATATATCCCAGAGAATTTACCGAAGGTACCCAGAATTCTAACTCCTGGAGCGAATATCCCTTAAAATTTTAAGAAGGGATATCGCGTAAGGACGTAATGGCACACCTCATAGCAATCTGCACCCCATATAGAGTTTTACGTTCGAGGAGGTGTGGCAAAAATAAAAGGGGGGCCCTTCAAAGGCCATCCCCGTTCCCTACTACTATCGATAGTACAACAGCGCCATCTCTACGATAGTGGCCATTCCTTTTATTGTAGCGATTTTGCTCGATGGTATTTTCCTGTATTTAATTTTTCGATTGTTTAAAGGATTATTAATTATGCTTTCTTCATCATCTTCCGCCTTTGGAAAGTTGAGTATCGGGTCTTTACTTTGAATATGTTTTAGCTCCTTTTTTTCACAATGAAATTAAGTATTTATTGTGTTTTAGAGCTAGGCCAATTACTGGAGGCGCCATGGGTGCCGTCGTTCTTAGCCATGCGTTATTTAGTTAGCGGAACGACTTCCAGTTTTTAAATAGCTTTATTTAATTCTTGTAATTATTTAGCTATTTAGGCATTTATTCTTGTGAAGATTTGATTATGTGCATAATTTTTCCTTTTTCCTCTGTCGTTCATATAGTTAGAGTTTTGGTGATTGAGGTAACCGAGAACTCGTCTAGCCTAATTAACCTATCCTAGACATTTTCTATACGTTCGACATTCCCCGATTACCCTTGTGTTTCGTTTTCATCCTTTGGAGACTGATACCTCCTAGAATGTTATGAAACTTCTCACGTCTCTTCGGAGACTTAAGGGTAATCCCTTTCCCTCTGAGTGTAGCCTCAGGCTACAACCCTAGTAGCCGCGCCTGAATTTTATTCAGACATGGCTAATCTGGGGTTTGGTTTCTGCCTATTCCCTTAACCTTTGGTTGTGGATATACCAGCAGGTTTTGGGTTTTAGTCAGAATCTCAGAGTATTTAGTCTTATGTCGACGACCTACCGGCAGGGTGAGTTGGTTGTAGGATACCTTTATTCCCCTGCCGACAAGGTTGCCGACCATGGAGGTTAGCCCTCCATAGTCGCATTAGAGTTATGGTAGTATACCATCTTCACCTTGCGACTAAAAGATTAGTCCTGTGCCACAGTTCCCTGGGCTAAGAGTAATTTTCTTTTAGCCTAGGATAACGTGGCACTGGAACCCTGTTTCTCCCTTGTTGAGAGGAGGCGGCAGTGCCGCCACCCCCTTAACTGTGTCGGCAGTCTCTAGGTTGGAGAACTGAGTCTCTCCTGGCACCTGGATTCTGTCGATACCGATACAGAAACAGAGTTCCTTTTATAGGTGGTAGGACTGACAAGTGTGTCAGTTCCTTTCACAGAGGTTACAGGACCCTTTTCCCCTACCCCTCTATCCTTTTTGATGGTTGATCCATTGTCTTTTTAGGCTGACATCCTGCAACCTTACCATTGTGGTAGGGTGCTGGAGCCAGCCAGACTCCCTCTCCTATCTTGGCTGGCGGCAGGTCTACTGCTGCCTGCTGGCCTGGCCGGCAACCAAGATGGCTGCCAGCAGTAATGGACTGTCGGCGGCTGATGGCATGATAGCCATTTGCCGGCCTGGCCGGCAACCAAGATGGCTGCCGGCAGTCATGGACTGTCGGCGACTGCCGACATTGCCTGCTGCTGCCGATGTTGCCGGCGACTGCCGACGTTGCCGACGGCTGACGGCATGATAGCCTTTTGCCGGCCTGGCCGGCAACCAAGATGGCTGCCGACAATCATGGACTGTCGGCGGCTGCCGGCATAGCTGGCAGTTACGTCCATGATGACCGTGAGTGGGTAGTCCCTTCTGTCCCCAAGGTTCTTCAGTCCTCCCTTGGACTGTTGCTATAGGTTCTGTTGCCTGTGTGCTGCCGGTAAAGTCAGTGCTGACTCGGTAGGCAGCGCACCGACTGTACTCGTACTGCCAGCGGGTTGCCGGCAACAGTACTGTAGCTATTTAGAAGCCTGAATGTTTCATTCTCCCCTTCTATTAGAACCTTCTTTCGGAAAAAAAGGCAGTCTATTAGACTTTTACTTCCTTAATTACTGTATACATTTACAGTAAAGGATAGCCCTTTTTTCCATACTGTCTCTCTCTCTGTCTCTCTAGTTCTGCCGGGTATGCCGGCAAGTCCTAGCTAGACCGGCATCATGCCGGATCAACTACTGTATAGGTGTTACAGATAGCCAGTATATCTCAGTATAGTATATACTGTAGATAGAAAACTACTATATTTCTTGTACTAGCAGTTATTTCCAATATATTTTGGATATCCAGCTCAGGCATTTGCTGAGCATAATCCTATATTGAATGAATATGATTTCTTCAATATCCTGATTGGAAATCAGTTTAGGATTACCCTACAATATTAAATACTTCAAGGCAAGAGTTATACACTCCTAACCCTTAAAAGGTACAGCCTTTTCTTGAGTCTCCCTGATCAGGAAACTCTATAATTTAATATAGTAGGAAGACTACAGCAAGTGACCTGAGTCGGATATACTAATATATGTCTTTAATTTTCTAGTCCATCTGGCTTTATGCTGGATGGACCCTTCTGTTTTATGCTGCCTGATAGGCAGCATAATGACTAGATTACTATACATAGGTACAGTAGTCGATAATTTGCAATATAGACTTACTGCATTTTAAAAACTACAGTACCATGATACAGTAGTATTTTCTAGCATACCTTGGGTATCCTTCAGCGAGTTTTTCTGCTGATACCGCTTATATATTGAAGGAATATTTTCTTCAATAGTCTGATTTAGAATCAGCCATCCTGACCCCACATTATTAACATTTTTTGGGACAGTTACTTGATACTTCTCTACCCCTAGGGGTAAGAACCCTTCTACTTGGATTTTCTCAACAGAGAAAGTTCCATGTAGTTAATACTGAGGGGAGGTAGCAGCATTTGCTCGCAGGGGTACACAAGTATGTATCTCCTTCTATCCCTTTATAGCTTATTATCCTAAGCTATTCTGTTGTAGATGACATTTACATGTTGATTATCAGCGTAATATTCCCTTGTATTCTCATTTAGTTCTCCTTTCTTTACAGGAGGAACACCAGATATCTTGTGCTGCGATCCCCTACAAAGCCAAGAGTAAGGACTTTTACGGTCAAAATACTTGCAGGTTGCATGCCCCCTGCAATATTATTTCCGGATCCCTACATTATTGGAACCCACAGGGTTGCAATATATGTCGGACATTGATGTCTGAAGGTTTTGATAATCTCAAGTCTACAGAGTCTAGAGATATAGCTCAGAATAAATTACGTAACTGGGTGAGAGGCTTCCGAAAGATCTCTGCGGACCTTTCCTACCTAATAATAGGATGCGTAAGCTATTATTTCCAAAGCTAAGTGAGGAAATAGTAGTGCCTCAGGAGCCAACTACATCCCCTGATGGCGAGAAAACCTTTGGGATCGAGGGCAAGAAGTGCCCTAAGGTAGAAGAGAAATATGTTGTATCGGACTTTCCTCCGCCTATGCCGGCTAAAGAGCCACCGATGTCAACATCTTCGTCTTCTACCCCTCTATTGGATAATGTGGTACAGTTATGTATCCAACTGAAGAATCAGATAGAGAGCTTTGGTAAACAAAGCAAAAAGCAGGAAGTAAAACACAAGATAGAACCTTGTAAAGCTTCTCTTGTTGCTTCCCACGGGTCAGTCAAACGACCCATGAATCAAGACATTCCTACATGCTCCATAACCAATCCCTGGAGGTTTGCGGAGCAGATGTCAATTTCAAATGGCAATCTCTACATCTCAGAGAAATTAGGTGCTGTTCCATTGGACAAAATCCAATTTTGGCCAAGCTTTGAGGCTTTCCCTAATTGTTGGGTTCGACTGTTGTATGAACCAAAGTCAGGAAAAGGAACAGAACAAAAGGAGGTTATGATTCTTGACCATGATAAGGCACAGACTATCCTTTAAGGTAATCTGAAGAGGGCGGGTTATTCAGAGTCGAAGGTCTTCTCACTAAATAACAGACACCCTTCCTTTCTTGCTCCTACTTCACTCGCTTTCCCCTTTATGGGGAAGGCATTTACTTTGGTTAGCAAAGCTGTAGAGGCGGGTGAACCATGTCCTACACTCGATGAGTGCAAGCCTTTGTCACCAGCCTTTCCCGGTCAGGAAAAGGATTGGAAGGACGTCCATTTGACTTTTTCGGTAGGAAAATTAGACAAGGATGTCGCAAGTCGACAATTCAAGGTATGTCTCCCTATTTTGTCCGATTTGCTCTTGTTTAATGAACTCGAGTCAAAGAAGAGACTTGCGGCATCCCTTTCTCTATAAAACTACATAGAGTTGTGTTCAACCTACGAAACCACCCCAGGCATGCTCATGGTCATAGCCAAAATGCATATGGCTACCTTGGTAAAGGACCTTTACGCCTTTGTGAAGGCTAGGAGAACATGTAGAGAGTTTGTGTTCGCTGCTGCAACAGTGAAACACGAAACAAGGAAGCTAATATCTTCCACCATCTGGGGTAAAGACCTCTTCCCACAAGAGGTCATTAAGGAAGTAATTAAGAATGCCACCATGGAGAAAATAAGTCTTCTCTGGAAATGGGGCATTCCCTCAAAGAGAAAATTTTCTGTGGTTGTGGGTCCCCAACCTAAAAAGAAGATCGAAATTACTGGAAATATTCCAGTGACCACAATGCTACAGGCAAATGGTCAAAAGTCTAAACCTGCTGATTATTCGAAGCATAAAGACGCTTCGGCTAGGAGGAACTTTCCCTCAGGATCGCAGGATCTTCGATCCTTTGGTCCAGAGCCTATTCGAAATGAGCCATTGGTGGGAAACAAAAATGTCCCTACTTTCGTCGTTTTACCTTCTCCTACAGTTCAAAACCCTTCTGGAGGAGTATACCTGAGAGCTGTAGACCACACAGGTAGTAAGAAAGCTATGGCTCGTCGAGTTCCAGGGAAGGCCATTTTTTGTTCACGAGAAGGACTCGAGAAATCTCAGAGTCATTCTGAACCTGTCGCCACTCAACAAGTTTTTGGTAAACTATAAGTTCCGAATGTTAATACTTCTAAACATTAAGGGTGTTCGTAGTCTTACCAGACCTGTAAGGTGTCCTCCGGAACCTTTCAGCTAACCACCCCCCTTCCTCCTATCTAGGATTCATGTCACGAAGAGTAATATTCATCCTAGAATAGATACGTATCAGGCTCACAGTCCTAAGTATCTTCATGTAGATGACCCGGTTCCCTGGACATTGCAGATGCAAGATTTGCCTCTAGAAGTCTCGACTTTCTCCAGATCTGTAGTTTCGATGGCTAAGAAACCATCGAAGCTTCCAGTCACATCAACTCAATTTCCTCTTGGGGATTTAAAAGGAGCTCACAAGGTCCGTCAAGAGACTCAGCTGATCGATCAGATTCCTGAAACGCTAACAAGGGAAAACGCTAGACTTTCCTTGGTTCGCAATTCTGACAGACCTTGTGTAATGAGCACATCGGAAGGATGCGTTAAGGATCTGGAGAAAACACGCATCAAATGCTTGAAGAGATCAAATATGACTTCACAATCGAACATCTCGTACAGTTCTGGTGAAGTTACCCATCCCTTTCTTAAAGGAATGGCACCTATCAGCAGTTCACTTACAACTGATCCACGAGGTGACGGTGGATACTCTATCTCAATCCAAGGAGATAGAGCTGGAATAGTCCATGGACGCAGACATATTCCATCCCAGATGGGAACAAGTCCCGGAACTGCAGCTCGATCTTTTCATCACGAGCATCTTCAAGAAAGTACCTCATTAAATAGCCCCTTATGAGGACCCTCTAATGAGGCTGATAGACTAGATGAGGCCGGTCCTAGTTCCGATCCTAGGTATATTTCTGAAGATTCAAAAATAAACTGCCTTAGGTTTATCACGGAGAACTCAAACCCCTCATTTCACAAATTTCTTGCCCTAGCGGTTAGAAAGAGGTTTGGGATCTCAGAAGGCAATATAGAATTCTTAGAAGAATACAAGGCTAAGTCTACTAGAAGACAGTATGAGTCTTCCTGGAAGAAGTGGGTGGAGTTTGTTAAATCAAAAGGTCCGAAAGAAATTTCTATGAACATCTGTCTGTCCTTCTTTGTCCACCTTCATAGCCAGGAGTTGGCGGCCAATACGATAAATACGTGCAAATCGGCCATGACTAGACCTCTCCTATATGCCTTCCAAGTGGATCTGGCAAATGAAATCTTCAACAAGATTCCGAAAGCATGTGCTAGACTTAGGCCTGCAGCACCACCAAAGCCCATCTCTTGGTCTTTGGACAAGGTCTTACATTATGCCTCATCGGTGAACAATGAAGATTGTTCTCTTAAGGATCTAACCCAAAAGGTTATTTTCCTGTTCGCAATAGCCTCTGGGGCTAGAGTTAGTGAAATAGTGGCTCTATCGAGAGATGAGGGCCACATTCCGTTCACAGATTTAGGAGAACTGAATCTCTTTCGTGATCCATCATTTCTCGCTAAAAACGAGCTACCCACTAAGAGGTGGGGTCCCTGGAGAATCTGTCCTCTGAAGGAAGATGTCTCTCTATGCCCTGTAGAGTGTCTAAAGGTCTATCTGCGTAGAACTTCAGACTTCAGGGGAGGACAGCTCTTTAGAGGAGAAACTTCGGGATCAAATTTATCTCTAAATCAACTAAGGGCGAAGCTCACCTACTTTATTCGTAGAGCGGATCCGGACAGTACTCCCGCAGGTCATGATCCGAGAAAGATTGCTTCATCACTGAACTTCTTTCAGTACATGGACTTTGAGCATCTTCGTTCATACACTGGATGGAAATCATCCAGAGTGTTTTACAAACACTACGCAAAACAAGTGCATGAACTGAAACACTTTGTAGTGGCGGCAGGTAGTGTATTAAAACCGGCCCCCTAATTTTTGTGATACAGTATTTTTGGTTTGGGTCCTCACTTGTCCTCGGACATGCACTGGATAAGAATCATCCAGGATGTTCTACAAACACTATGCTTTGCTAGTCCATGATCTGAAGCAATATGTGGTGACGTCAGTTAACTTATTTACTCTGCAGTTTATTCTACGATGAACAGATAATTGACTGGGACTGTCAATTAAGGGGAGAGGAAGTCATCCTTTTTAAGTATGTCTTCTTTTATTTAAGTGTTACCATAGTAACACTAGCTCTGTTCTAAAATCCCAGGTGTGGAATTATACAGATAGCTCTAGTGCCGTTGTACGAAGTACATAATGCAGTTAATGGTAACCAGTACAGGTATTATGAAGAGCGGTTATATTTTACCTTCTCTTCAATCTAAGAGTGGCATTTCTTGACTTCATTCCTTCAAGGAAGAAATACGATTCCTGTACTTGTTTCAGGTATAATCCCATTGTCAGACTACATTTGCTTTGCTAACCATCTCTTGTAGTCATTTATTAGAAATAAATGTCTATTAGAATGTAGTGCGTCCATCTTCGCCAGACAATTGTATCTATACATGCCAGACTTTTTATCTACCTAGAATGCATCCTTCACATATTTGTATGCATTTAAGGTTAGACATAAGAGACACTGATGTCTTTATGGCCAAATATACAACGTGAGACTATTTGTATATTCAGTGTGTACTTAAGTTTGGTCATACTATTTATGTTAACTTTGAAATCCCTTTTCAACTGTCTAGATGACTCTTCCCTGTAGGAGGCAGGAAGCACTAACATTATGTTTAGTGATGATGACATATAACGGTATTGTCACTAGTCTCATATGGTCAGTATGACCATTGAAAAGGTTGATATAAGGTTTAGGCACTGATGGAAAATCCACAGATACATTAATGCTCTGGTATGCTTCCATCAGCACGACATGGCTTGAGCCCAAAAAACGGATTTTGAGCTAAGCGAAAAATCTATTTTTGGGTGATATAGCCATGTTGTCCTGATGGACCCACCCATCTCTTCTGTTGAAGCGATCTTCAGTTTCTCTCCCGTAGTACTGTATCTGTAACAGCCTATGCTCAATGCTACAAGGAATGGCCACTATCGTAGGGATGGCGCTGTTGTACTATCGATAGTAGTAGGGAACGGGGATGGCCTTTGAAGGGCCCCCTTTTTATTTTTTCCACACCTCCTCGAACGTAAAACTCTATTTGGGGTGCAGATTGCTTAGAGGTGTGCCATTACGTCCTTACGCGATATCCCTTCTTAAAATCATAAGGGATATTCGCTCCAGGAGTTAGAATTCTGAGTACCTTCAGTAAATTCTCTGGGATATAGCACTGTACTCACATATAACCTAGGAAGCTACTAATGAAGGAACTTCCATCAGGACGACATGGCTAT
>NC_090733.1:21089355-21094355 GCF_036898095.1 Palaemon carinicauda | reverse complement strand
ATTTTTCTTCGTGGTCAAGTGGTAAGTCACTGTCAATACGTTTGCCGGACCAGGGTTCGACTTCCTGCCGGTCACAAGCTCTTGTCTTTGTGTGATTTCGCCTGGGGCCCTGATCCCGAGGTCGTTAAGAGAATCCAGACATTAATGTATCGAAAATATGTGGCTTATTTGAATTTTAAAAACACGTCAAAATATGCAGAAAATATATCATTAATCGAATGCCAAGTCATAAACTACCAATTAGCTACGATGGTGAAGATGGGTTGATTTCAATTCTAAGTACAAAAAACCTGAATTCGACAGGTATAAGTACAGAAGAATTGTATTTTCTATTATCTTCCTTCGTGGACAAGTGGTAAGTCACTGTCTATAGAAGTTTGCCGGGCCAGGGTTCGACTCCCGGCCGGTCACAAGCTCCTATCTTTGTGTGGTTTCGCCTGGGGCTCTGATCCCGGGGTCGTTAAGAGAATCCTGACATTAATTTATCAAAAATGTGTGGCTTTAATTGAATATGAAATACACGTCTAAATGTGCAAAATAAAAAATCATATATATATATATATATATATATATATGTGTGTGTGTGTGTGTGTGTATATATATATATATATATATATATATATATATATATATTTATATATATATATATATATATATATATATATATATATATATATATATATATATTTATATGCGTGTTTGTACGCGAGTGTGTGTGTGTGTGTTTGTAAAGAAGGTATGAATCACTTTCAACACTGCTGGTTTTATTTTCATTCAGTATAAATTTGGGAAAAAACACATCAGATTTCCATAATATTGTCTTGTAACGCCACCAAAATATAGAAATAAATTCGAATTCCGAAAGTGAAATCAGATAAACATCAACCCTGTTAAGAAACAACTAAATTTAGCAAGAGAAGAACGATGACTATTTTATGCCAATTAAAGCTGAGTGTTCGTCTCTTAACGTAAATAACAGGAATTGGACTTTTTATCCCAGCAGAAATGCAAGGTAACACAAGAGCTTCCAGGAAAATGCAAAATAGAGCTCCCACTAAATATGCTGCTATTACGGCCCTGCCCTCAGGATACGCTCCCGCGAACGCAAACAAAGAATTTCGTTTGAAAAAGGTGTGGAGTAAATTGAAAAGTCTACTGTGTACAATGGCCGAATCAAGTTTTTCATTCCCTGCTGCTTCCTTCCATTTCCTATATTTGTATATACATGGTTGTATTTGCGATTCTTGGAATATATATATATATATATATATATATATATATATATATATATATATATATATATATATATATATATATATATATATATATATATATATATGTATATATATATATATATATATATATATTTATATATATATATATATATATATATATATATATATATATATATATATATATATATATATATATATATATATATATATATATATATATATATATATATATGAAACAGGCACAAATGGAATTTTTAGGATTGTCCATATTTTATATCCATATTCAATTACCTGACCACGATAACATTCCAAATAGCCATCAATATATTGTCTTTTAAAAGTCCGAATACGGTTTAAAAATGCCTAGAGAACGTTAACGGGCTGTTAAAATAGCAATCAATCATCAGCAACAATGGTAACTATTTTCAGCAAAATATACGTCAAAACTGCATATCTTTTAATGTAACTGGTTAATTTTGAATATTAGTTTTAAAATTTATATTAGTCTATACAGTAGAGCCATTTAGATTTCTAAGTGGCATTCAAATTGCAATTTAGTTTGACCCAATTCAGTTTTAATTAATCCTCTATCATTTGATTTATGAAATATTCATATTGACGATAGGAGGAAAAGAAATATAGTTTCACTGAGATATATTGGTGGGGGGGGGGGAGAAAAATATGAAAAATATTATTTTATGTGAATTTTGCCTCACTTCCATCGATAAAACGGAAGAAATCATATAAGAAAATTGTGTACATGATAGATATATTTACATTTAGAAATAAAAAATTTCACCTTTTGCTTTTGTCTTTATTAAATTTGAAGAACAGAAATTAAGCCGCAAAACAATGTCAAACTTGAGCGTAGTCAATATCTCTCTCTCTTCATTGTAGCATTAGTAATAATAATAATAATAATGAGAGAGAGAGAGAGAGAGAGAGAGAGAGAGAGAGAGAGAGAGAGAGAGAGAGAGAGAGAGAGAGAGAGAGAGAGAGAATAATTCAAACCAGTAGGTCCCTTTTTTTTCTTTTTTTTATGTCATATCCCCTTGCACCCAGTTCAACAATCCAGATTTCCCCTTTGCATATGTATTAGGGAACGAGTACCGAAAACACACTGATCATATAGTAATTAATTAAAAAAAGGTAGTAATATACTGATATAAATATGGTTACATAATAAGGCGGATAAAAAGTGGTTAGCAACAATTAACCGAATAGCCACAGAGAACAGTGTGTGCTTTAATCACTGGGCTGATAAGCGCATCATATTGGGAGTGATTTGAATAGAATCATTAAAATCATTCATGATTATGAACAGAAATTCATCTATTGTATGTAAATGAGATTATAAAATTACAATTGATTCAGTGAAGCTATTTGTAATTTTATTTTTGGTACCATATGAAATCTAATCCTCAAAGAATACGAATCGAGAAATTTAAATTTTCATTCTCGTAGATTAATCGAGTCTCGGATGTAAGGTAATTAATTTAGATTTTAGTTTTATAATATGTTTAATATTACTTTCATTATATTTTCATTGAAGAGTCTGTTATATACGTCAACCAAATTGAATATTCAATTTTAATTCTGTTATGAAAAATATTGAGATACTAACATAAATGAGTAAGTGACCAAACTCGAAGTTAATCTTATGATAAATTGTAAGACACCACGAGAAGAAAGTTTTACTTGTTTAATCGACGCTACTTTAGGTAGACACTTGGCTATTAACCATAGGTTTGGTCTAATGCCTTTCAGGGGGATAAGCAACTATGAATATATTGTAAGTAATTTTATAAAATTTATGAACCAACTTAGATCTTCTTAACAACTATTACTTTAACAAAAACAACACTAACAATAATGATAACTGGAAAAAAAATTAACTTAAGTCATGAAATAGACAATCATTAATTTCTTACTATATTTGGCATGTCAGGTGACAATTTATTCCTATAAAGGTCTTAAAATCTATTCTATGAAAAAAAATTTCAGGCGTATGTGGGTATGATTGAATAATGATAATAATAATAATAATAATAATAATAATAATAATAATAATAATAATAATAATAATAATTTAATAATAATAATAATAATAGTAATAATAATAATAATAATAATAGTAATGATAATAATAATAATAATTATTATTATAATTATTATTATTATTATTATCATTTTATCATTATTATTGTTATTATAATTATAATTATTGTTATCATTATTATTATAATTATTATTATAAAGGTCTTAAAAACTCCTCTATGAAATACATTTTTGGAGTATGTAGGAATGATTCCATACCACTTAAGCGAAGTCTAATTGCTATAGTGTATTGATATCTAGACCTACAAAATACAATCTAGTTGGAAATCTATTATTATTATTATTATTATTATTATTATTATTATTATTATTATTATTATTATCATTAATATTTTGGTTGTTCATGTTTATTTTGTTGCTCATATTCAAAGGAATTCCACATCTAGTCTCCGTGTACATTTCACTTCAAACACTATAAACTTATCAACCACTTACAGTTGCCTCCATTACTCCCATTTTTCTACTGAAATATCATATTTGGAACGCATTGCGTGAGACCTTTCGAAGAGAACGGTTCCCGAGCCTTACATGTAAACAGTTTTATCTTTAGTCTCCTGCATCCCATTTGCTCTGTTCCTTTTATCATTTAAGTTCATCTACGCAATTTCTCTCCATTAACGCACTGAGTTATTGCAGGTACATTAGCGTCTGCAGTTTAATTGCAGTACTGACCTTTTTTATTCTCATTGTATACCCTCTCTGGAAAGTCCCCTTCTCCAGCTTACCTTTTAACGACGATGATAGTCTTTCTGCTTCACAAGAAAGTAGCTTGGAATTAAAGACATGCATTCATGTCATCAACACTGTAAAGAGAAGGGTTCGTTGAGTTATTTTCCTCAATTTTCTTGTCTAGTCACGAGATAACAGAAGATAGACATTAAGACCCCTGCGTTTCATGAGTTGTCATATAAAGAAAAACTATATGACCTTTTAAAGGATTATAGTAATGATTCAGCTAAAATTTCTTATATTTGTGGAATCATATTAAATTATGTAATATCTAAGACCCTGATATATATCTTGTTTTCACTTACGTGTCTTTTCATTTTAGTAACAAATGGTAACATGGTAAATGAATGAAAAAGCTAAAAACTATTGTTGCACTGAAAAAAAAAGCACCACACACACACAAAATGTTTAAATGTACATAATGGTAACATGTTTCGGACAATTTATTTAGTAGGACTAAAATGACCCTATTTTTTAAGCCTTCCTCCAGCCGTTATATATTTAGTCAAAACACCCATTCTGGTAATGGGAGATGAAATATACTAATGGATGGCTGTACATATTCATAAAGCTGTGGGAAATGCTTTTACCACCCACTAATATATGTTATATAGAAATATAACAGCTGTAAACTATGTCTTTGGAAGAGTGTGCATAGATTTGCTACTCAGGATCATAATATATTTATTTACGGGTTTTTTACCTCAGAATTATGCTAACTTCCTTTTCTCTGAGCGTTTTATGCAGAAATGTGTTAAAAACTTTACTAGGATTTTCTTATTTGAAAGGGTAGTGCGATAGGCTATCTTGAATTACAGTTTTTCTTTTCTTCTAAGAAAATAAGTACCTTATGTATCATCGTGTATAGTGTCTTTTTGCACAAGGAGAGAGAGAGAGAGAGAGAGAGAGAGAGAGAGA
>NC_090733.1:21071855-21084355 GCF_036898095.1 Palaemon carinicauda | reverse complement strand
GTGAGGAAAGGAAACAACGAAAAATAAGATATTTTAAGAAGAGCAATATCAAAATAAATATCACTATATAAACTATATAAACTAACAAAACAAGAGAAAGAGAAATAAGATATAAGATAGCACAGTGTGCCTGAGTGTACTCTCAAGCAAGAGAGCTCTATCCCAAGACAGTGGAAGACCATGGTACAGAGGCTATGGCACTACCCAAATTAGAGAACAATGGTTTGATTTTGGCGTGTCCTTCTCCTAGAAAAGCTGCTTACCATAGCTAAAGAGTCTCTTCTACCCTAACAAAGAGGAAAGTGGCCACTGAACAATTACAGTGCAGTAAGAAGAATTGGTAATCTCAGTGTTGTCAGGTGTATGAGGACAGAGGAGAATATGTAAAGTGCTGCGGGGGTGAGGTCAGGGGTACCGATGGAGGTCCCAATGCCTGCTCTACCATGTCCGTCGTCGTCACTCTCACCACTGCCTCGGCTGCTGCTTCTGATGTCATGCAGGGGGGTGGGGGGGGGGGGGGGGTGGCATCGATCTCCTTTGTCTCACCTTCCTCTGTTTCCCTTTCCACGGATGTTTTTTTTTTTTTTTTTTTGGGGGGGGGCATCGATCTCCTTCGTCTCACCATCCTCTGTTTCCCTCACCAAGGAAGTTTTTTTTTTTTTTGGGGGGGGGGGGGGGGCGTGTACGTGCGCCACAGCCCGCCCGCCCTTGGTGTTTTTTGCTGGGCACTTTCGAGAAAGATGATTGCAGGCCTGACAAGTGTAACAGAGGGGGGATCCTTTGGTGGGGCACTCCACTCGTCGGTGCCCCTCTCCCCCACGTTACCAGCATCTGAAGACTTTTCTCACCTACTTACTGTGTTCTTCCCTCTCCCGCTATGGGGATTGGTGAGTGCTTCTCATGGCTGCTAACTTCTCGGAAACGAGGCAGTTATTCTTAATCATTTTTTCTTCTGGCAAACTGTCAAAAATGTTTTGTATTGTGCTCACTATGTCTTGTAACGGGCAATGGTCTTTGAACTGATAACCACATAAGTACGGGTTTACTAATCTGCGAATACGTTAATGGCAATTGCTTTTTTATCACCTTCTGAGAGATTGTCACTCCGGGTAGCAAACGAATCACAGGCGCGTAAAATGTGATTTGCAAAACTAAGAACAGATTCGCCTTCCCAAATATTGGGTTTGCAATTTTCTTTCATATCCCCCTTTCTCGCATCGGGTAAGGCATATTTCTCAATTAAACGTCGTTTTATTTCAGTATAAATTCTTAATCTGTCTTGTGGCCAACACATTATCTCCATTGCCGGAGCATCTCTCAGCAATATAATTACTTGAATAGCTTTTTCTCTATCAGACCACCCATATGTGGCTACTTCAAAGTCTCTCAAAAACACTTTGATCGATTGAAACCCTTTATTTGACCACTGATCATCAAAAAGCCTAACACTTCTGGCAGTTTCCGAACTATGATGTTATCTTCACTCGGCTGTGCATGTGTACTTTCAATTATGTGCGTTTCGACTTCATTTATGTACGTCTCATATGCTGTGGTTGTACGCCACTCCTTTACCCGTTCAACCAGGAATCTGTTCATTAACTCTGCTAAGTTATTTAGCCTATTTTCTAAGTCCTTTGTTCGTAGTTCCTGTCTATATTCTTCATCAGCCTCACTATATCCAACTGCTCCATCGTTTTCATCTCTGGCAGCAGCAGCATCGGCTATGTTAGTCCTTGTGCATCTAGGCATCTTGAACTTTCATTTTACCGGCTCAAAGAACAATTTCGCTTACCACATACACAAACAGAGGTATTTGTACACCTGACAATTTGTCCCATGTCAACGGGTAATGAGACATTTTAAACAGGTTGTTTTTTTTTCACTTTATTACAAAAAGGTTTGTGAGTACACTTTGCACTGCCGATACTCTAAGGCGAGCACTTTGTCTAATGAACGCACAAAGGCTAATGACTACCCCTCGCAAGCAACATGCTGAACTGTTAGGTTTTGTCAAATTCTCATGATTATACATTTCATTTACCCTGATGTATAAACACATCTCTTCATACAAGATATAGGACATATATATATATATATATATATATATATATATATATATATATATATATATATATATATATATATATATATTAAGGATTCATATGTAAATTATGTTACACTTTCGTAGTGAATTTCATTGCATTCTTTATTCAAGTTATTATATGTAAATTTATGTTATTTTTAAGAATTAACTTTTATTTCACGTATGTTTGTTACGAAGTCTATTTTGAGAGTGCTGTCGGATTCGTGCGAAATATGAACAAGGGCTTAGGTAATGTTCTTTTATATTCTATGAGGTATTGCATCATGTTTGAGAGAAAGAGAATGGTCAGAAACATGTGCCTTGGAAAATTCCCTACCTTTTGAAATGTCGCGACGGCCTGGTGATAGGATGCTATCTTTTTTTCTATTTCGGGCACAAATGATGGGCGGAGCTAGCTGACAGTGAGAGCCGTCTGGGAGAGTAATACTTGGCAACTATGACGCCTTTCATCGTCCCACCTACACTTCCCAAATCTCGGGGAAGTTTCAGGAAGCAGTTAGATTTCATATGAAAGGTGACACCAAGGTTAGGTTACATAGATAGAGATAGAGAGCTGCAGTCTGAAGAGAGCCTCTTTCCCTTCTACCTCTCGCACTCTCTCATGTAACCCAGTGTATTGTTTTTTAAAGTGATCAGTACATTTAGTGTGTCTCTTCTCCTAAGTGACTGTGTGCCCCAAAGAAAATCGTGTGTCGAAGAGATATGCAAGACAAAACAGTGATTTTGAATTCATTGTATACGGGTGAGTGTTGGCAATTTGTAGAGCTTTTGTAACGGCCCTCAGGAAGGATAGATTTTGTAATATTTTCTGGGTATCTATTTTACATTAATTGTCAAACTTGAATATTGTATTATTCGGATTTAATTTCAAGCTTTTGTGTAATTTACATTGCATTATATCTTTTCTTAGTCTGAGGTTTATTAACATATAATAGTTCAAGTCAATTTCATAGATAATTTCAAGATCATGACATTTTTTTCCCAATCTAAGTTTAGTCAGACTTAATTTTTTCGAATGACTTATTTTGTAAATTCTTTCAAAATGTTGTAATTTATATAGAATATATTTATTTTTGTAAAAAGTATAATAGTCCTATCATCATTATTAGGAAGCACCGTGTTAAGAACAACAGTATATTTTCTAATAATACTTAAGAGTAATTACCCAGTTTAGTTTGAGTGTACTTAAGAGACCTTAGGATATTCGGTGCTTTATGTATTGCTGTCTGGAAGCTATTTATCTGTCTCAGAATTCATGTATTAATGTTATAAAGTGCAACAGTTTTATTGTAAAAGCAAACACGGGGGTTTGGAATTCGAGAGGTTAATTAACTTGCCAGTCGTAGTATATATGATATTACATGCATGGTTCCCAGTCACGAGCCACAGTATAATATATTTTTGGTGCCAGACTAGAGAACTATCATCCTCATATAATGTTTTCTGATGCCGAAACCCTTGGGGTCAAGCCAGTTTGTTTCAAGTATTGGTAATAACAGACCCCGCTCGACAAAAGAAATGGAACTACTAGCGTTAGTCACAGTGTTAAACAAGTTCGAATTCTAAGTGAATCAATCCAAAAAAGAAGAAATTACAGTATATTCCGATCATAATCTTTTAACTCTTGTGAATAAGATGAAAAATAATAATCAAAGGTTTACTTGGTGCTCAATATGTTTCCATCTATACTGTATTAATGTAAATCATATATCAGGTAAAGATAATGTGGTTGCCGATTATTTATCTCGGGCTGAATCGATGGATTCAAGCCCAGAATAAATAATCTTTTTAGGGGGAGCTATCTTACGAAGCTGGTCTAGTGTACAACGAATACAATAGTTTATTCATAATTTTATTTATATTTCATTTGTGCATTGAAGAGATGACACCCAGCCCATAAAATGAGCTCCTCTTATGTAAATTTAAGATTTATATGTAAATTACGGAAGACTCTCATCGTAAATTTAATTTCATTCTTTATTCAAGTTATTATATGTAAATTTACGTTATTTTTGAGAATTAACTTTTATTTCACGTATATTTGTTACGAAATCTTACGTAATCAAGAGTGTTGTGGGATTCGTGCAAAATATAAACAATGGCTTAGGTAATGTTCTTTTATATTTAATGAGGTATTGCATCGAGTTTGAGAGAGAATGATCAGAAACATGTGCTTTGGAAAATTCTCTACAACGTGCTTTAGAAACGTTGTGATGGCCTGGTGATAGGATGTTATCTTTTTTTTTTTTTTTAACTTTAGCATTCTCCCCATATTTCAATCTTAAATATTCTGCCTTTTCCTGCTGAACTTCAATCCTCTATTTTCCATTTCTCTTCTCCACTCCTCCAGGTTCTCTTTTACTACCTCTTGCCTAGTGATACACAGTATAAAATCATCATCAAAAATCATACACCAAGGAGACTGATCTCTAATACCTTTGGTTACTACATCCATGACCAGATCAAATAGGTAAGGCACAATGCAGACCCTTGATGTAGTCCCACATTTACTGGTAACTTTCTGTTAGGCCTAAACTGCTCTTAACATTTGCTTCTGCCCTCTCATACATATCTTGTGTGATCCTTATGTATTTCTTAGGAACTCCATCTTCTCTCATGCATCTCCAAACCCCCTGATGTGATACTCGATCGTATTCCTTTCCGTATCTCCAAGTGTTTTTCTATCATCTGCCTCGATGCAAATATTACATCTACATTCCTTCTTCCAAGCATGAATCCAAATAGTTCCTCACCAAATGTTGTTTCATCTCCGAGTCTCCTCTTAATGATCTTCGCCCATATCTTCATAATATGACTTATCAACTTTATGCCTTTGTAGTTGCCACATTCCTGGATGTCTCCCTTCCCCTTACAGATGGGGAGGATTGGGCTTCCTGTCCATTTCTCTGGCATCTATATATATATATATATATATATATATATATATATATATGTATATATATATATATATATATATATATATATATATATATATATATATACAGTATATATATACATATATATACATATATATATATATATATATATATATATATATATATATGTATATTTGTATATATATATATATATATATATATATATATATATACGTATTCATACATACATACATACACACACACACACACATATATATATATATATATATATATATATATATACATATTCATATATATATATATATATATATATATATATATATACGTATATATACACAATTATATATATACAGTATATATATATATATATACTTATTTATATATATATATATATATATATATATATATATATATATATATATATATATATATACTGTATATATACTGTGTATATATACACACACACACATATATATATATATATATATATACTGTATATATACATATATATATATATATATATATATATATATATGAATATATAATATATATACAGTATATATATATATATATATATATATATACTGTATATATATATGTATATATATATATATACTGTATATATATATATATATATATATATATATATATACTTATTTATATATATACATATATATATATATATATATATATATATATATATATATATATACTGTATATATACTGTGTATATATACACACACACACACACATATATATATATATATACTGTATATATATATATATATATATATATATATATACTGTATATATATATATATATATATATATATATATATATATATATATATATATATATATATGAATATATAATATATATACAGTATATATATATATATATATATATATATATATATATATATATATACTGTATATATATATGTATATATATATATAGATATATATATATATATATATATATATATATATATATCTATATATATATATATATATACATATATATATATATATATATATATATATATATATATATATATATATATATATATATATATATGGTATCATTATTGTTTATACATATACATAATTTTCATTTTAAGGTTACCTTTAGCCAGTGAAAAAAATAGACTCAATACGGTCAAATTTACAATTCTATTAAGAACTAGATACATCTTTTTTTCTGCTGGCTTTCACATAAAAAAAACTTTGAATGGTGAACAGTACATAAAAGACGCCATTCAACACAGGAAACGGGATTTTTGTGGCACATTAGTCACCTGAAAAGAAACTTTTATGGTGGCCATTCGTCTTCAAAATGGCATCAGCCGAAATCTTTAAAAACTTCAAGTGGACTACTGAGGAAAAAGAACACGTTTCCTAATTTATTCCGGGATATGTTAGTAATTATTCAATGTTTTATTCTTGAAATGGGAATGGCTCTAAAATATTTTTACCAACAGATACCTTGTGACATACAGTGGTCCCTCGCTAGTTCGCGGTTCAACTTTCGCGGGTTCTGAGCTTCACGGGTCTAAAAAATATTCAAAAATTAAAAATATCAAAAATTTTTTAAAAATTAATAATAATGAAAAATATTAAATTAAAATTAGAAATTACATTATTTTACAAATTTTGAAAACAAAATATTCAATTAGAATTAGTAATTGCATCATTTTACAAAATTTTAAAACTAAAAGAAATGCACGTCTGTATACGCTAAGCATCACGGGCATAAACGCAAGCTGATTGGCCAGCACTCGCTGAGAACTCGACTCCCCATTGGCCCATTCACTAGCCCAAGCTTCTCCCGATGCCCATCGCTCCACGCTTTTCTCGTATACGCTTCTCGCCATAGATCGCGGTTAGTTAGTCTTTGTCTCGCGGTGATTTTTTAAGTGTAAAAGTTTTGTGAAGCCCTTCGTGATGCCTCCCAAACGCTCTTTATCCCTTGGTGCATCTAGTGAACCGAAGAAAAAGCGAAAGATGTTAACAATTAACGAAAAAGTGAGTTTATTGGACAAGTTGAAAGCGGGAAATAGCTACGCGAGCGTAGCCCGACAATATGGCCTTAATGAATCCACGGTACGGTACATAAAGAAGGAAGAGAAGAACATCCGCAAAACTGCTGCAATATCTTTCACGAAAGATGCCAAAAGGGTTGTAAACACCCAGAATAAGACCATGGTGCGAATGGAAAATGCACTGGCTATTTGGATCCATGATTGTAGGGAGAAGAAAATCACCCTGGATACAAACATGATCCGAAGTAAGGCTAAAACTTTGTTTGATGCTATGGTGCCTGAGGGTGGTGACGACGACAACGTTCAAGATGAGGAAGAAAACGACGGCGACGAAGATGATCCTCTGCCTGGTACCTCAAGCGAGACTAGCCCACGACGACCACGTACGACTTTCGTTGCCAGCAAGGGCTGGTTTGATAAGTTTAAGAGGCGATTCAGACTTCAGAGTGTGTCGTTGTATGGAGAGGCAGCCTCTGCAGACGAAGCAGCAGCGAGGCATTATGTTGAGGATGTGTTTCCGGAAATAATAGAAGAAAATGGCTATGTCCCGGAGCAAGTCTTTAATATGGATGAAACAGGCCTCTTCTGGAAGAGGATGCTGTCCCGAACATTTCTTTTCAAGGACGAACTTAAAAAGACAGGTTTCAAAGCTCACAAGGATCGAGTGACTCTGCTCATGTGTGGCAATGCTGCAGGATTCATGCTGAAGCCCGGCCTTATCTACAAGTCACAGAATCCTCGAGCATTGAAAAGCAAGAACAAAGCCTTACTGCCAGTGTACTGGATGGCCAATAAAAAGGCATGGATCACCAAGGCCCTCACACTTGATTGGTTCCTTAACTCTTTCATACCACAGGTAAAGCTTTACCTGGCTGAAAAGGGCCTGCCCTTTAAAGTGGTTCTCTTCATGGACTGTGCAGGAGGTCATGCAACTAATTTGCATTATGAAGGGGTACAGGTGGAGTTCCTTCCCCCCAACACCACTTCCCTTATACAGCCCATGGATCAGGGGGTTATTAGGGCCTTCAAAGCCCTCTACACTAAGTCAACAATGGAGGGTCTCATCTCCTCCATTGAAGAGACCGACGAGACCTTCAGCATCAAAGCTTATTGGAAGGACTACAACATAGCTACGTGTCTGGCTAATATTCAGAATGCCCTAAAGGACATGAAAGAACAGACACTCATCTCCAGCTGGAAGAAATTGTGGCCAAACAAAATCACTCATGACTATGAGGGTTTCACGCCTAACGAAATACATCACTCTGCCGTTGATAAGGCTGTCAGGCTGGCTCGGTTGGTGCAGACTGAAGGCTTCTCGGATATGACGGCTGATGAAATTAACAATCTCATCGACTGCCACTCAAACCCACTGACAGAGGAGGACCTACAGGAAATGACCAAATCGGCGAGTGAGGAGGAAGACGAGTCTGCTAGTGACGAAGGTGACGAAGCTGAAGAAGGTGGCCTTACATTGCATAATTTACAGGACCTCTTCAATGTTGCCAAAGACCTCCAAAAAAGGGCCAAAGAAATGGATGATAACATGGTAAGAGCCGTCGAATTCAGCAATCGTATTGATGACGTCATGGCTGTTTATAGGCGCATCTTCATCGACAAAAAAAAAACAACGTTCACAACTCCCAATAACGATGTTTCTTACGCGCAAAAAACCAGAAGAAGATCCTCCTGCATCCCCTACGCCACCTCCTATAGCCACTACGCCACCTCCTATAGCCACTACGCCTCCTCCTGCATCCATTACGACACCTCCTGCAGCCACTACGCCGCCTCCTGCAGCTTCCCCTGCATCGTCTGCGGCGTCATCCGAGGAGCAGTAAAGCTCTTCATGCCCCTGTGCAGTCATTCATCGTTATCACCTCATCGTACTGCACAGGTCTTTTCATCAACTACGCTTAGAAGAACTTATTGTAAGAGGTAAGTTAAATGTTTTATTGTTTGATTGTTTAACATGAATCTCTCTCTCTCTCTCTCTCTCTCTCTCTCTCTCTCTACACCCATTTTCTATATGGTATGGTACAATTTTATTTATGTATTAACTGTAATCTTAAACCCCCAGAAATAGAAATTATAAATGTTAATTTGTTGCGCAAAACGACGGACTAATTATGTTAGCTAGTTGTAGTGTTTGCTTGTTTTTGAAAGCTGATAACGATAATTGGTTGTTCGCAAGTAAATTGTTCGGTAGAACAGTGTTCTAGACCCTCAATTGTTATTGTAAACACATCATATTTTACAGTTTTTTTTTTTTTGTTATAACATGAATTTCACTCTCTCTCTCTCTCTCTCTCTCTCTCTCTCTCTCTCTCTCTCTCTCTCTCTCTCTACACCCATTTTCTATATGGTATGGTACAATTTTATTTATGTCTTACTGTAATCTTAAACCCCCAGAAATAGAAATTATAAATGTTAATTTGTTGCGCAAAACGGCGGACTAATTATGTTAGATAGTTGTAGTGTTTGCTTGTTTTTGAAAGCTGATAACGATAATTGGTTGTTCACAAGTAAATTGTTCGGCAGAACAGTGTTCTAGACCCTCAATTGTTATTGTAAACAGACAACATATTTTACAGTTTTTTTTTTTTTTTGTTATAACATGAATTTCACTCTCTCTCTCTCTACCCGTATTCTATATGGTGTACTATATACAGGGGGGGTATATATACGTTTTTTCAAGCATTTTTGAAGAGGCGCCGCTACTTCGCGGATTTTCAGTTTTCGCGGGTGGTCTCGGTCCCCATTAACCGCGATAACCGAGGGACCACTGTATATGCATATACGCACACCTCCCGTATACCCATACCCACACGCAAACACACACACACACACACTCACACACACACACAAAACACACACACATACACACACACACACACACATATATATATATATATATATGTATATGTATATATATACATATATATGTATTTATACTATATATATATATATATATATATATATATATATATATATATATATATATATATATATATATATACTGTATAGGCTATATACAGTATATATAAATATTTATATATATACACATACTTATACCTCTACATATATATATATATATATATATATATATATATATATATATATATATATATATATATATAAGTATATATATACATATACATATATATATATATATATATATATATATATATATATATTTATATATGTATTTATATATATGTATATATATATACACACACACACACACACACACACACATATATATATATATATATATATATATATATATATATATATATATATATATATATATATATGCGGCACAACCATTGCATGGCAACCATTTCACTAAAAATAACCCGCTTTCGGGTCACTTCTATACAAAATTTGTAAGCTGTAAGCTCTTTAGATATCCAAGGATTACAGACCCTGATATACCCACACTCCCAGAGTGAAACCTATGTTGAATATTCTAATTTACCCTCTTTAATTTTGTCGGTTTATTTGGCCGCTTAAGTAATTTGTTTGATAAAACTGTTTGTGCCATAAGGCCTCAGAGAGGTTCTTGAATAATTTAATAATATAAAAAATCATATACAATTAGGTCTATTAGTTGAATATACTACGCTTGCTCAATATCTAATTTCTCACAATTGAGAAGAATTATATTATATAGTTTTTTTCAGCGGTAAATACCTCTATTTATACTTTTATTACTTCAACATGTTATGTCTGATAATAACAGAGAAATTATGTGGTAGTTGAATAACTTTATATGATATTTCTGTACATACACACACACACACACACACACATATATATATATATATATATATATATATATATATATATGCATATATATATATATATATATATATATATATATATATATATATATATATAGATATATATATATATATGCGTGTGTGTGTTTGTGTGTGGGTATGGGTATATGGGAGGTGTGCGTATATGCATATATGTCACTAGGCATCTGTTGGTAAAAATAACTGTGGTTTCCATGCAGCAAGCTGTAGCATGATATATTTGGCGTATAAACTGGCAATGTAATTGTCTGACATTCGCCCAACTGGGTAGAAATTTATAGTATTACTTCAAGAAAAGCCCGGCTATATACCATAGTCTCTCCGATGTAAAAGTAGTGCAATGCTAATCATCACACAAATCACGGCAAAAGGTGAAATACCATAAATTCCTAGGTTTGACCATCAAGTCCTGCAGTATTGCATAAACTTCCGAAGCTTGAGCATTTTGTACAGCTGGATTAAAGCAGAACACTTCTGTTCATTGCTGTTACAAACTTTTATCCTCCACTTTGTCCAAATTTTGCAGATGTACAGAAACACTTGAAGATGAAGAGATCATACCGTCAGTAATACTGATACAAATCTTTATTTGACCACCCAAAAGTATCTAAATTCCCTGGAATTAAATATGCACATGACCAGATCTGCCTTGTTTATATATATATATATATATATATATATATATATATATATATATATATATATAAATATATATATATATATATATATATATATATATATATATATATATATACATATATATATATATATATATATATATATATATATATATATCTATATATATATGTGTATACATATAGATTTATATATATATATATATATATATATATATTTATATATATAAATATATATATATATATATATATATATATATATATATATATATATATATATATATACATATGAAAGTTCCCAAATCAGACGAAAACTGTTCTCGATTACGTCTCTTTTTTAGATATACCCCAGAGTTGTGTTATCCAATGGTAAGCCAATCTTCCTCCCATTTGCTGAATCCTCTAAGAAAAAAAAATATTTTCTTGTACGCAGCAGGTGACTTTATGTAATTCATGTACATCTGGGTCTCTAGAACTGACCAGGTTCCTGACACTCGATGATTTTGAAAGGTAACAAACTATTACATAAGAAGCATTGCAACACAGAAATCACCTATTGTTTAACCTTTTTCCATTTTGTTTTGACCATAATCAGCCTGCTCTCAAGATCGTTCGTAAAATAACTTCGCTATAATGAAAGGACAAAACCTCTTCAGATTAAAGTAAATCAGACTAAAATATATTTATATATTATGAAAATGGTCACAAAACTAAACAGGATGTAATCATATTCGATCATGGATATACTGTATACATTTCCAAAGGCTTTAGCTGCTTAGAAAGTCATCCGCCTGTGGGCTGGGAGAAATTTTTTTTTTTTCCAGCAGAAAGGTGGGACTAGTCCAACAGAGCTTTTTGTTCATGAACGTCTGTTCCTGGTGTTAGCCAGACGGGTTTCAGTCTCGCTCAAACTCACTGGTTCCTTTAGTGTCTGCATCCTTACAATCCTTGTGAGCTAAGGATGGTCGGTAGGGAGAAGCCTATAATTCGTAGAGGTA
>NC_090733.1:21064355-21066855 GCF_036898095.1 Palaemon carinicauda | reverse complement strand
GTTTCACTCAGATTGGATGGCTAGTGTCTAACTACAGTTTTAATTTTTCCTTAAAGTGATTGAATTGTTTTGACACGAGTAGGCTATAGAATGGGTCAGAAATCGTCTCAGTGGCCACGACAGATTGGTTTTACTAAAGCAATCTGCAAGAAAAAAAAGGGAAGCCCCCCCCAAAAAAAAATAAATAAAAAAGAAAGGAATTCTTCTTAGAGTTATAGGTTTGAGTGACCATCTGGCAACCATCGATATTGCAAATTTCATTGTCCAGGTCCTTATCCTTTACTTACTCTCTAGAACCTATGGATTTGGACCTTATTAAGTATGGAAATAATGCCTTTTATTGCAGCTATGTAATTTCATCTGCAATTTTTGTTAAGTTGGGTGTCAATATTATAAGAAAAGGTTATGGTTAGTTTACGCTTATATCATAGAAATTATGGTAATTCTATACAATACTTCCACCCGCAAGGTTTCGTTTGATATATAAACCTAAGTGGCGCTAGGCCTAGAAGTGGTTTAGAAATTACAATTAAATTTGACCCACCTGGAAAAAAAAAAAAAAAAACTAAAGTCCCTCGATTTCATAACTCTCTTAAATTCCTCTTCAGACTAAGCTCTCGTTTGTTCGTTTGTACGTTAAAAACATAGATTATGTTATTAAGACATCATAGACTGTATTTGACGTAGTCAGATGTCGGCCAAATGTCATAGTTCTTAACCAATGATGATTATCCACAGTTTACTTTGGACTAGCATTTTAACAAATCTAGAATCACGTGACTTGAATACCCAATCAGGTGAAAGTTTTACTGGGAAACTGAACACTTTTCGACACTTTTCACACAATTTCCACCGATAATTTTCATTCTTTTGAGAACCTTGGAAGCGTGTGAACCTTCAACTTTTGGTGCGTTTTCTTATTTACCATCTACTTTAACACCAATTTCAATGGATTTTCTCCCAACTTCTTGTCCGAATTGTTATCTAAATTATAAAAATTCTGTTTTGCACTATTGTGGTAACATCGAAAGAGTAATAAAGTATTGCCAAGATCACGGTGTTAATAAAAGGGAAAATGACACTATTTGCCCCACCTGTCATTCCAATGCTTTTAACAAAGCATTTCGGTGTGACATAAGGCATGTTGTATTGAAAAACAAGAAGAATTTGCAAAAAGGTGTAGTTTTTAAGTATCTTTTTTTTCTTTAAGGGAACTTGGTTTCAAAAGTCTGATTTTTATATAGAATCTAATTTGTTACTTGTATATAATTATTTTTGTATTAAATTTAACTATAAATTTGTTGAAAATGAATTAAAATTTGAGGTTATTGTGCACTGGTTATTGAGTCGGAAAGCTGCAGCTCACCTTTACACCCAACCTAATTAAGTATACAAAGGGTTTTAAGCTGTCTTATATTTAATATGGCTTTGTAAGGGGGGTCAAAGAGATTTTTGAGATTCAGTGTATATTTGCGGATATGAAGAATATTTTTGAAAAAGTATTTATGAGTATAGAATTATAGAACCAGGTCCTTAATGTAAACTGATATGATTATGTTTACTTGTCATTTAAGTTAAGACATTTCATTATAATTCTATAAGTATTTGATATATTCGTATTTCAAATGTCACTAAATCTAAAAAAAAAAAAAAATCAATGTTCATAATATTGTACTTAATAAGCCATTGTGAATATATCCGGCTCATTATCAAAATAATTATTATTATAAGATTCCTCACTGTAATGTAATGCTACTGTGATTAAACATAAACCATAAGGCAACAGTCTATTTGTCTTGTACTGGAGAAGGAATGATAAACATAATAACAAAATGACTTTCAATGTATGACTGCCTTCCGTTTTAGACCTATTCCTATAACTACTGATAAAGCTGCTGCTACAACTGCTGCTATTACCAACATACTAAATGAAACGATTTCTCAATGAAAAAAATGACTAATTCTTGGGTGAATTGCTTACGGCATACACGCAAAATACATATAGGCTATATGTTACAGTCAATCTGTAAATCCAGACAATTTGTATAGTGACTGATTATTTCAGGCAATTCGTGAACTGCTTAGTTCACATAGTCATTTTATAAATCAGCTGAAAATCCCAGACAATTTACAAAGTGACTAAAATTTTGATAGATTTTCTTGGCATAATGACTGAAATGATCTTGCTATGGATCACAACTCTCCAACCCCGCCCGGCCGAGGAACGTGTGTGTGTGTGTTCTAAAATGCGACATTTTTAGTATTATATCATTTTTTATTCTTACAATTTAAACTAGAGTGGCACCGTAATGAACAGACAGAAAAACAAACCTGATTCTTGAGTAAAACTTTATTTTCTAAAATCTGAGGAACGAGATAATTACAAAATTAAAACTTAATTCTAAAATGCGACATTTTTATTATGATATTTTTTATTATTACAATTTAAACTAGAGTGCCCCAGACTATTGCACTTGTGACCTTCTTTATAACATTTAAA
>NC_090733.1:21049355-21059355 GCF_036898095.1 Palaemon carinicauda | reverse complement strand
CAGTAGACCCGTACGCCACCCCTCCTCTCTTTTTTTTATATGAAATGATTCTTACATTTATTTCCTAGCATTGTACAGGAAAACAGATTTCTGTTTGTATTAAATTTTAATAATGAAAGCCACTCAAACAAATAATAGTACATTCCAGTAACTAAAAACGAAACATTTGGTTCAAAGTGAGCGAAAAAAAAGTTTGATCATTAGCAAATTGGCAAAATTGAGTTGCAATTATAAGAATAGATAATTTGAAAACATGGCATATAATATTTGGAAATACTTATGAGACTAAGGCACAATTTCTGGTCAAATTTAGTGAGATGGATGCATGTATGTAATGACAGATATTTGTTCTTTTAATGTTTTTATTATTCTATTAAACAAGTAATTTCGAGCAGATGACCACGCCCCCCTTGTATCGTCCTCACGCCCCCCTAGTGGGGCGCGCCCCCCAGTCTGGGAACCACTGGTTTAAACGGATTTTGAAGCAATGCGAAAAATCTATTTTTGGGTGAGATGGCCATGTCGTCCAGATGAAAGCTTCCTATAGACAGCTTTCTAAGGAATATTTGGCTACAGTGATACTCCCAGAGAATTGACCATAGGTCTCCAGAATTCTAACTCCTGGAGCGAGTATCCTTAAAATTTTCCTTAAGGATATCTCATAATATCAGGGGACGTATATCTTGATACAACACATGGCAATCTTCACCCCGAATAGAGTTTTCGCTCTGAGGGGGAGGAGTGGCGAAATTGAAGGGGAGCCGTTATCAAGGTTACCCTCCATCACCTACTATTACAGGGCCTAAAATGGCGGATCATTCCTTGTAGCATTGAGCATGGTGCTACAGATATAGTACTTTCGGGAGGCATTATTACATAATCCTTTTCTTAGAAAAGGAGGGTGGGTCCATCAGGACGACATGGCCATCTCACCCAAAAATAGATTTTTCGCTTTGCCTCAAAATATGTTTTTTGGGCTTAAGCCATGTCTTCCTGATGAAAGCTTACCAGAGAATTACTTTAAAGTACTGTATCTGTGGGTTTGTAGAAGTGCCTCAACCCTGGGTCCGATTGTATATGGTCATCCAGACCACTGAAATATATGACGATCCCGTTATACGTCATTACCACTAAGCATGGAACAATGTTAGGGCTTCCTGCCCCCTGCAGGGAAATGTACTTGACAATAGAAGCACAAGGTTTGTATTCATATAGGAACAAATATAAATATCATTCAGATCTTTTTGTTCATATGATTAAGTACCTTAATTATGAACTTTACTTAGGAAAATAAGTAAAAGAATCCAGCTAAGTTTTTTAGCTATATGTGTGGCAAAATAAGAAGCAAATACACTTTCACCATTTTATTAAATCAATAATCAAATGGAACAGGTGTATTAAAATTTTTAATAGAAATATACATTCAGCATGTACAGATAAAAATATTTTCTACCTGAAAGGGAAGAAAAGATTAGTGGCCACTCAAATCGGTTGAAAAATTATTAAGATAATTTTACTGTAAATGTTGGATAACTATCAACTCTATGTACAAATGTACACATGGCACTGATGCCATTGGTATAATTCTGCACCTAAAAAAGAACAGTCCTAGTGTCACCAGGATAACACTCAATAAAAGGGTATAGCACTGGAAGGTGTCAACACCTTTTCACCCGAATTGAAAAGTCCCAATCAATTCACTGTTCATCGCAGCACTAGACGACAGGTTTCACCACAGTACTTGCCGCCACCACAAAATGTTTCAACGCGTGCACTTGCTTCGCATAATGTTTATAAAAAACTCTGGAGGATTCCCAACCAGTGTATGAGTGAAGACGCTCAAAGTCCATATACTGAAAAAAGTTCATTGAGGAAACAATTTTTCTCTGATTATGACCTGCGGGTGTACTATCAGGATCCGCTCTGCGAATGAAGTAGGTGAGCTTTGCCCTCAGTTGTTTTAGGAATAAGTTTGATCCTGAGGTTTCGTTTTGAAGAGCTGTCCTCCCTTGAAGTCTGAAGTTTTATGAAGATAGACCTTTAGACACTCTACTGGACATACAGATACATCTTCCTTTAGAGGGAAGATTCTCCAGGAACCTCACCTTTTGGTGGGTAGCTCGTTTTTGGCGAGAAAAGTAGGATCAGGAAAGAGATTCAGTTCTCCCACTTCTGTGAACTGAATATGGCCCTCTTCTCTTGATAGGGCTACTATTTCGCTAACTCTAGCCCCTGAGGCTATAGCGAACAGGAATATCACTTTTTGTGTTAGATTTTTGAGAGAACAATCTTCATTGTTCAGGGTTGAAGCATAGTGTAAGACTTTATCCAGAGACCATGAAATGGCCTTCAGAGGGGCTGCTGGTCTAAGTCTAGCACATGCCTTCGGAATCTTGTTTAAGATTTCGTTCGCCAGGTCCACCTGGAGGGCGTATAGAAGAGGTCTAGTCAAAGCTGACTTACACGTAGTTATTGTGGTGTAAGCCAAGCCTTGCTTGCGAAGGTGGATGAAGAAGGACAGGCAGAAGTCTATTGAGATTTCTTTCGGCCTTTTTGCTTTAACAAAAGCAACCCACTTTTTCCAAGAAGATTCGTATTGTCTTCTGGTTGACTTTGACTTGTATTCTTCTAGGAAGTCTATACTGCCTTTCGAGATCCCAAATCTTTTCTTGACTGCTAAGGTGATAAAATCATGAGATGAAGGTTTTGGGTTCTCTGTGATGAAGCGAAGACAGTCGACTTCTGAACCAATTGGGATAGTGCTGGGTTTGGTAGAGGGACCAGCCTCAGTTTCAGTTCCATCACCAGAGGGAACCAATTGCTCTTGAGCCACTTGGGGGCCACTACTGCTGCAGTTCCCTTGAAGGATCACAGCTTGTTGAGGACTTTCAGCAGGAGATTCGTTGGAGGGAACAGGTAGATCCGGGTCCGTCTGTTCCAATCGATGGGCATGGCGTCCGTCACATCTGCCAGAGGGACCTCGTATGGGGCTACATATCGAGGTAGTTTCTTGTTGTCCCTCGTCGCGAAGAGGTCGATCTGCAGTTCTGGGACTTTTTCCAAGATGAAGGAGAATGAGTCTAAGTCTAGAGACCATTTTGACTCCATCGGCTTTAGCCTGGAGAGAGTGTCCGCCGTCACATTGCGGAACCCTTGTAGGTGAACTGCTGATAAGTGCCATCTCTTCTTTTTTGCTGAATGAAAGATGGCTAACATCACGTTGTTGATATGGGTCGATCTCGCTGTCCAAGACCAGCCTGATGTGAGCTGATCTGTGAGGGGATAGTTTCTTCAGCGTCAAGAGGACTGTCATGGCCTCCAGAATATTGATGTGAAAGGTCTTGAACAGGGATGCCTAGGTCCCTTGGGCTTTCCTTTGATGGGAGTGACCTCTCCATCCTTCCGTCAAGGCATCCGTGTGGATGGTCACCGATGGGGGAGGTGGTTGTAAGGGGACGGTTCTTGTTAGGCTCTTGACCTTTGACCACGGCTTGAGAAGTGATCGTAGTAAGGTAGGTACCGGTCTCTGTAGATCTCTTCGAACATTTGATGCGTATCTTCTCCAGACTACTGACGCATCTTTCAGCTGTGCTCTTAGCACTGGGTCTGTTACTGCTGGAAACTGGAGAGAGCCCAGTACTCTTTCCTGTTGGCGTCTTGAGATCCTGTCGGATTTCAGTAGTCTCTTGACAGAATCTGCGATCTCTCTCCTCTTCCTTGGTGGAATGGAGAGGTGTTGTGACTTCAAGTTCCAATGGATTCCCAACCATTGAAACTCCTGAGCTTGAGACTTCTTGAAGTTGATCTTCAATCCCAGATGTTCCAGGAACTGGATCACTTTCTTGGATGCTTGCAGACAAGCAGTCTTGGATGTTGTCCACACCAGCCAGTCGTCCAGGTACGCTGCTACCTGAATGCCTTCTAGGCGTAGTTGTTGCACAACTGCGTCCGCAAGTTTCGTGAAGATCCTTGGGGCTATGTTTAGTCCGAAGGGCATGGCTCTGAAGACATACTTTGTCTTCTGTAGCTTGAATCCTAGGTAGGAGGAGAGGGGACGGCTGACTAGAAGGTGCCAGTAAGCATCTGCCAGGTCTATTGAGACTGTGTACGCCCCTTTCGGTAACAAGGTCCTGATGTGTTGAAGGGTTAACATCCTGAACTTGTTGTTCTCAATGAATTTGTTGAGTGTCAACAAGTCCAGAATGATTCTGACTTTGTCCGAATCCTTCTTGGGAACACAAAACACCCTTCCCTGGAATTTGATGGATTTTGCTTTCCTTATAACCTTCTTGTTCAAGAGTTCTAAGGTATATTCTTCCAGTAAGGGGGTGGAGTGTTGGATGAATTGAGGAAATGAAGGTGGAGATCTGCTCCATTTCCATCCTAGTCCATTCTTGATTAGGCTGTGGGCCCAGGGATCGAAGGTCCAACGATCCCAAAAGTGTTGGAGTCTTCCTCCTACCTGTAGCATCTAATTGCTTAGGTGGTCCGGAGGGCTTGCCACCCTGACCGTGTCCTCCCCTGCCTTGTGAGGGGTGTCTTGAGGAGCCCCGTCGAGAACCTATTCCTTTCGGACGAAAGGTAGTAGTGTGCCTCTCAAACCCTGGGTTGAAAGCTGGTGGCTGCAACCAACTGTTGAGGCACCACTTAGAAGGTGGTCTGTGGTTGAGCAACCACTTGTGGCATTGCTGTCATGGTGACCGTAGGATGTTGCTGAGTAGGCCGAGAAGGTAGTCTTGGCTTCTTTGTCTTCCGTTTGGGTTGGGGACCTGCATCCGGGGAAGACTTGGTTCCTATTCTCCGTGGCGGCTTTCTCAACTACCTCTTGGACCACTTCTTTTGGGAAGAGGTCCTTACCCCAGATACTGGAAGAAATCAGCTTCCTGGGTTCGTGTTTCACCATTGTAGCAGCAACCACGAACTCCCTACAGGCTCTCCTGGCCTTCATGAAGGCATACAGGTCCTTTACGAGGATGGCCATGTGCATCTTGGCCAAGATCGTGAGCATATCTGGGGTGCTGTTGTGGCCTGCACACATCTCTATGCAGTTCTGGAGGGAAAGAGAAGTGGCTAGCCTCTCTTTTGTCTCTTGCTCCCTTCGCAAGAGAAAGTCTGATAGCTTCGGTAGGTTCTCGCTGAACTGCTGTCCCGCGATATCTGCATCAAGTTTTCCTACTGAGAAGGTTAGATGGACCTTCTTCCATTCCCTCCCATCCGTGGGCAAGGCCAGAGACAGAGGTCTATACTCCTCAAGTGTAGGGCATGGTTTGCCTGCGTCAACCGCCTTGGCAACACTCTGAAAAGCCTTTGACGTGAAGTGAAAGGCTCTCGAAGAAGGAGCAAGAAAGGTAGGGTGTTTCTTGCTCAGTGCAGAAACTCGTGAGTTGGTATAACCTGCCTTCTTCAGGCTACTCATCAAGAGAGCCTGTGCCTTGTCGTGGTCGAATACCATGACCTCCTTTGGTTCCGTCTCCTCTTTCGACACTGGTTCACGATTCAGCTGGATGAAACACTCCGGGTAAGCATTGAAATTTGGCCAGAACTCAATATCGTCCAGGTGGACGGCTCAAAACTTCTCCAAAATGTAGAATTTGCCATTGGTGATCCGCATAAACTCCGCATACCTCCAGGAATTGGTCTCGGAGCAGGGTGGCAGGTCCTGTACTCTGGGTCGCTTGTAAGACCCTTGGGAGGTGACGGTCTGAGTCTCTTCGCGGAACTCTCTCGTCATCTTTGCTTCCCTTTCTACGTTCTCCTTACGTAGATTCTCCATTAGGGTGGTAATGTGGGCCAAAACTGCCTGACCCATTGCATCCAATGGAGGGGTAGGAGCCGAAGACGTAGACGGTGTAGGAGCCGAAGACGTAGACGGTGTCGGCTCTGCTGCCGGCACAGGCATAGGTGGCTCCTCCGCTTCCGTTGAGTCATAGTCTTCATCTCCTCCGGGTGGTAGAGTAGACTCTTCTTCAGGATCGTCCCGAAGGAGATCCTTCTCCGTGTCCGTGGACACTTCACACATCCTTTCCTCTTGGTTGATGTCCATGCCTTGCAATGCTTTAGTGACATCAGCCTCGACTGCGATCTGGACGCAGGGAGGCCTGTGTCGTGCCTGGGGTACGACGGCATCAGCTGTTGCCTTCGGGAACAGCAAGCTTTGCATACTATTGTTAGGAAGGTACGGTCCATGAGAGTTCTTTTGGAACCCTCGTACCAATTTCCAAAGCTTTTCGCGTGCTGCATCCCTCGACTCCGTTGAGTTGGTGTTGCCGAAACCCTCGGCCACCAAGGCCGAGCAGACGTTGCAGTCCTTGGGGTCCCAATACCTCAAGGTTTCGGTTGTAACAACGCAGGCGGCATGAGATCTGCACATAGTGTGACCATAAAAGTTCCTACTTTTGTGGTTACAGTAGATCACCTCACACTTCACTTTCTGCTCCTCCTGTAAAGAAAGGAAATTGAAATGAGTATACGGTAATTTATCACACTTGATAAATAAAAAATGTCATGCGTTTAATTTTTTGGTCTTAACCATTATAGCTTAGGATAGTAAGCTAGAAAGGAAATAGGAAAGACACATACTTGTGCCTCCTGTCCAGCCAATTGCTGTGACCTCCCACAACATTAATATTAGAATTTCCTTATTAAAGGAAAATCAAAAGAGAAGGGTTCTAACTTCTAGAGTTAGAATTAGTGTATACTAGCACTGACCATTTCATAAAAAGTATTAATATTGTGGGGTAAATGATGATCTGATGACTTTCATCAGTGTATTGAAGGAATACTGCACTTCAATATAAGATTGGTCTCAGCAATAGACTGTGAAAGGATACACAGGGTATGTTGGAAAATATAAGCTACTGTATAATATATACTATAGTTTTCTGCCTGCAGTATGTACTATACTGCAGAAATACTGGCTACTGTATAAGCATATACTGTAGTTCAGCCGGCATGTTGCCGACTAGGCTAGTACCTGGCGGCACCAGTCTAGCCAGCACGCTGCCGGCTAGGTTAGTACCTGACGGCATTAGCCGACAGAGAGAGAGAAAGCATGGAGAGAAGGGCTGCCTTATTAATATAGTTTAGTACAATGAATAAGGGTGTAGGTATTATGACCCCTACTGCCTTCCTCCAGAATGAGGGTTCAAATGGAAGGGGGGAATGATTCATTCTAGCTTCCACCCAGCCACAAGATCTGCTGCCGGCTATTGCTGGTTTCAGGGATGTGGATGGCAGTCCAAGGGAGGACTGAAGAACACTCAAAGACAAAGGGTCTCCCACCAGCAGACATCATGGCCGGCACAACCATTCCCGGAGCCTTGCGTTTGTATGGGGAAGGTCAGAGGGGCTATCAAGCCGCCTATGTAGGAGCCCGGCCGGCGCCACAGTCTATCCGGCAAGCAGGGAGATTGTAGGACACCAGCCAAAGACATGCGATGGCTGTTGGGAGAAGGCAGTCAGTTCCAGTCACAAAAGGAGCATCGTTTCAGTATCGGCGCCATCCTGGGTGGCAGAAGAATATCGATTCTTCAGCCCAGGACCTTGCCGAAACAAGACTTGTCTTCTAGACTGCAAGGGAGAAGGTGGCAGCATCGTACTACCACTTCGGATGCGGGCTAGGGAAGCTAGGCTTCCTGTGCCTGCAACCGTAAGCCAGCAGGGGAGTGACTACTCCCCCGGCAGCCGAGTTGTCGCCATAAAGACTGCATACTCTGTTACTGTCGTAAAACCAAGCCGGGATACTCGCCGGCAAGGGGTAAGACAGAAAAACACTAGCCTAGTCAAGCCGGAGTATACTACTCTATGGCAAGACCAAGATAGGGTTGTCGCCTAATGGCGGCACTCAGAGGGAAGGTGGGTTTACCCTTAAATCTCCGAAAGACACGAGTTTCGAATTATATAATTAATTCTAGGAGATATACTATCTCCTGCTGTATTGATAAAACGATACACGAGGGTAAACGGGGATAATGTATGAAAGTATACTAAAGCGCGTAGGCAAGGTTTGCCTAGCGCAGGGCGAGATCTTGGCTACGCTATATCACTGAAACTCTAAAGTATGCGATCGATACATTTAAGGAAGAGGAAAAATATGTGTATGATCTTATTTTCACTAGTATAATTTTGCCTAAATAGCTATAATTCATTAACACTAAATACCGGGAAGGTCATTCTGCTAACAAAATAAAGCATGTATGACGAACGACAGCGTCCAAAATGGCGCCACCTGTTACTGATTATGCTCCGATAAACACATTAAAATTTTGCTAATTTCACTGTGAGAAGGGAGCTAAAAATTATACACAGGAAAGATTAAATATTCACCTTTCCAGAGGCAGCAGATGCTGGGGAATGCATGATAAATTCCTCAAAATAGCGGTCTAGAACACTAGCGCAAGCACGGAGATACACCGTGCGAAAGCGCTACTGAAAAAGGAATGAGCTGCCATTTTGGGTCCTGTAATAATAGGGGAGGAAGGGTAACCTTGATAACGGCTCCCCTTCAATTTCGCCACACCTCCCCCTCAGAGCAAAAACTCTATTCGGGTTGAAAATTGCCATGTATCGTATCGAGATATACGTCCCCTGATATCATGCGATATCGTTAAGGAAAATTTTAAGGATACTCGCGCAAGGAGTTGGAATTCTGGAGACCTATGGTCAATTCTCTGGGAGTATCACTGTAGCCAAATATCCCTCAGAAAGCTGTCTATAGGAAGCTTCCATCAGGATGACATGGCTTGAGCCCCAAAAAACTGTTATGCGAGTTGGTGACAGTTAATTTTGACTTTGCGCTAAAGGATTCAATGGCTGTCGAAGTAGCAGATGTCCTGTTGGGTGATGAGGTGGGTGGAGCACTGTTCTTGCCTTGTCCAATTGTAATGGAAAAACCTTTGAAGTATAGTCCTACGACTAGACTCGAGAAGAACTACACGTCTCTGTTTCCTAGTGGTGTTACGACTAGGAGTATGAAGAATGAAGTGGCAACCGAAGAAGAAGAAGAAGAAATTTAAGGAGCGATGAACTTAGAAGATTTGTTTTCTGAAGAAGAGGATTCCCTTGATGATACGCAAGAAGAGAACTCAAGAGTAAACCCGAGCAAAAAGGAGCAACAGACGAGCACGCAAGTAGACAAAGAAGAAATGGACTTTAAAGAAATAGAAAATTCAATATTAGAATTCGGACAAGTGAGTAGGAAAGGGCAGATAAGATTACAACGGAAGGATGAATGTTAACCGAGTTATTGTACTGTGTGGTGGATGAGACGGAGGCACAGCAGTCTCCGGCCTATCATTATCTTAAGTATGGGTTGCTTATGAGGAGGCATAGACCCGCCAATGGAAATGACGAATTGGGAATATATTGGCAAATATTAATGCCCACACCGTTGAGAAGACAGGTGATCACAATAGCGCAAAAGACAAGATATATGAGGATAAGGAACATGACAGAGAAGATAATGAAACACTTTTTCTGGATTAGCATGCATAAAGGCATGAGCCAGTTTTGCCATGTATATCAAGTATATCTGATGGCTGAAAACCCCAACGAGTGTATCAAGGAAGCTCCCTTACACCCGATGGAGGTACGAGGAGAACCCTTCAGGAAAGGACCGAAGAAAATGATAGCAGAAAAATGGAAGGCTTGAGAGAAAACGGAAGCAGAATATGTCAAGAATTTGGGGAAAAGGATCGGGGAAATAAGAAAATTTTCACTAGAAGGCATGAAGACTAACAGTCAAGGACGGAAGAAAGAAAGGTTTGGTAGGAAGAGTACGAACCGACAGGTTACAGGACCCTTCAGCAAAGGACCAAAGAAAATGTTGGTAAGAAAAGGGAAGGATCGAGAAGAAACGGACGAAGGAAATGTCAAGGATTTGAGGAAAGGAATCGGTGATTTAAAGAAATTTTCCTTAGAAGACGTGAAAACGAGGCAAGGAAAAGCGAAGAAAAGGTTTGGCATAAAAAGAACGAAAGACAGGTTACTGTAGGACCGCAGG
>NC_090733.1:21016855-21041855 GCF_036898095.1 Palaemon carinicauda | reverse complement strand
CGTGACACGAGACTTTTTTTACTCCATTATTATCTTGACATGGAATGCTTGGTCATGAGAGCAGAGCTTGAAAGTAAAGTATTTAGGCAGCAAAGGTAGAAATAAAATACAATAAACGTAATCTGAAAACATTTACAATCATCGTGATCACTTATTCTTACTCGACTTTAAATGCGTTTTTCCCCTTTAAAGTGAGACCAGCTATCGACTTTAAATGAGTTTTTTCCTCTTCAAAGTGAGACCAGCTATCGACTTTAAATGAGTTTTTTCCTCTTCAAAGTGAGACCAGCTATCGACTTTAAATAAGTTTTTCCCATTTAAAGTGAGACCAGCTATCGACATTGAATGAGTTTTTCCCCTTTAAAGTGAGACCAGCTATTGACTTTGAATGAGTTTTTTCCCGTTTAAAGTGATACCAGCTATCGACATTGAATGAGTTTTTTCCTCTTTAAAGTGAGACCAGCTATTGACTTTATATGAGTTTTTCCCCTTTAAAGTGAGACCAGCTATCGACTTTAAATGAGTTTTTCCCCCTTTAAAGTGAGACCAGCTATCGACATAGAATGAATTTTTTCTCCTTTAAAGTGAGACCAGCTATCGACTTTGAATCAGTTTTTTTCCCCTTTAACGTGCGACCAGCTGTCGTCATTGAATTAGTTTTTTCCCCTTTGAAGTGAGACCAGCTATCGACTTTAAATGAGTTTTTTCCCCTTTAAAGTGAGACCAGCTATCGACATTGAATGAGTTTTTTCCTCTTTGAAGTGAGACCAGCTATCGACTTTGAATGAGTTTTTCTCTTTTAAATTGAGACCAGCTATCGACATTGAATGAGTTTTTTCCCCTTTAAAGTGACACCAGCTATCGACTTTAAATTATTTTTTTCCCCTTCAAAGTGAGACCAGCTATCGACTTTAAATGAGTTTTTCCCCATTAAAGTGAGACCAGCTATCGACATTGAATGAGTTTTTTCCCCTTTAAAGTGAGACCGGCTATCGACTTTAAATGAGTTTTTCCCATTCAAAGTGAGACCAGCTATCGACATTGAATGAGTTTTTTCCCCTTTGAAGTGAGACCAGCTATCGACATTAAATGAGTTTATCCCCTTTAAAGTGAGACCAGCTATCGACATTGAATGAGTTTTTTCCCCTTTGAAGTGAGACCAGCTATCGACATTGAATGAGTTTTTTCCCCTTGAAAGTGAGACCAGCTATCGACTTTAAATGAGTTTTTCCCCCTTTAAAGTGAGACCAGCTATCGACATTGAATGAGTTTTTTCCCCTTTGAAGTGAGACCAGCTATCGACTTTAAATGAGGTTTTCCCCTTTGAGGTGAGACCAGCTATCGACGTTAGATGAGTTTTTTCCCCTTCAAAGTGAGACCAGCTATCGACATTGAATGAATTTTTTCCCCTTTGAAGTGAAACCAGCTATCGACTTTAAATGAGTTTTTCCCCTTTGAAGTGAGACCAGCTATCGACGTTGAATGAGTTTTTTCCCCTTTGAAAGTGAGACCAGCTATCGACATTAAATGAGTTTATCCCCTTTAAAGTGAGACCAGCTATCGACATTGAATGAATTTTTTCCCCTTTGAAGTGAGACCAGCTATCGACTTTAAATGAGTTTATCCCCTTTGAAGTGAGACCAGCTATCGACATTGAATGAGTTTTTTCCCCTTTGAAGTGAGACCAGCTATCGACATTGAATGAGTTTTTTCCCCTTTGAAGTGAGACCAGCTATCGACTTTAAAAGAGTTATTCCCCTTCAAAGTAAGATCAGCTATCGACTTTATATGCATTTTTCCCCTTTAAAGTGAGACCAGCTATCGACATTGAATGAGTTATTTCCCCTTTAAAGTGAGACCAGCTATCGACTTTAAAAGAGTTATTCCCCTTCAAAGTAAGATCAGCTATCGACAATGAATGAGTTTTTTCCCCTTTGAAGTGAGACAAGCTATCGACTTTAAATGAGCTTTTCCCCTATGAAATGAGACCAGCTATCGACTTTAAATGAGTTTTTTCCCTTTCAAAGTGAGACCAGCTATCGACATTGAATAAGTTTTTTCCCCTTTGAAGTGAGACCAGCTATCGACATTAAATGAGTTTATCCCCTTCAAAGTGAGACCAGCTATCGACATTGAATGAGTTTTTTCCCCTTGAAAGTGAGACCAGCTATCGACATTGAATGAGTTTTTTCCCCTTTGAAGTGAGACCAGCTATCGATATTAAATGAGTTTATCCCCTTTAAAGTGAGACCAGCTATCGACAATGAATGAGTTTTTTCCCCTTGAAAGTGAGACCAGCTATCGACTTTAAATGAGTTTTTCCCCCTTTAAAGTGAGACCAGCTATCGACGTTGAATGAGTTTTTTCCTCTTTGAAGTGAGACCAGCTATCGACTTTAAATGAAGTTTTCCCCTTTGAGGTGAGACCAGCTATCGACGTTAAATGAGTTTTTTCCCCTTCAAAGTGAGACCAGCTATCGACATTGAATGAATTTTTTCCCCTTTGAAGTGAGACTAGCTATCGACATTGAATGAGTTTTTTCCCCTTTGAAAGTGAGACCATTAATTGACTTTAAATGAGTTTATCCCCTTTAAAGTAAGACCAGCTATCGACATTGAATGAGTTTTTTCCCCTTTGAAGTGAGACCAGCTATCGACATTGAATGAGTTTTTTCTCCTTGAAAGTGAGACCAGCTATCGACTTTAAATGAGGTTTTCCCCCTTTAAAGTGAGACCAGCTATCGACATTGAATGAGTTTTTTCCCCTTTGAAGTGAGACCAGCTATCGACTTTAAATGAGGTTTTCCCCTTTGAGGTGAGACCAGCTATCGACGTTAAATGAGTTTTTTCCCCTTCAAAGTGAGACCAGCTATCGACATTGAATGAGTTTTTTCCCCTTGAAAGTGAGACCAGCTATCGACTTTAAATGAGGTTTTCCCCTTTTGAAGTGAGACCAGCTATCGACATTCAATGAGTTTTTTCCCCTTTGAAGTGAGACCAGCTATCGACTTTAAATGAGGTTTTCCCCTTTGAGGTGAGACCAGCTATCGACGTTAAATGAGTTTTTTCCCCTTTGAAGTGAGACCAGCTATCGACTTTAAATGAGTTTTTCCCCTCTGAAGTGAGACCAGCTATCGACATTGAATGAGTTTTTCCCCTTTGAAAGTGAGACCAGCTATCGACTTTAAATGAGGTTTTCCCCTATGAAGTGAGACCAGCTACCGACTTTAAATGAGTTTTTCCCTTCAAAGTGAGACCAGCTATCGACATTGAATGAGTTTTTCCCCCTTTAAAATGAGACCAGCTATCGACATTGAATGAGAGTTTTTTCCCCTTAGAAATGAGACCAGCAATCGACTTTAAATGAGGTTTTCCTCTTTGAAGTGAGACCAGCTATCGACTTTAAATGAGTTTTTCCCCTTCAAAGTGAGACCAGCTATCGACATTGAATGAGTTTTGTCCCATTTGAAGTGAGACCAGCTATCGACTTTAAATGAGTTTTTACCCTTTGAAGTGAGACCAGCTATTGATATTGAATGAGTTTTTTCCCCTTTGAAGTGAGACCAGCTATCGACATTGAATGAGTTTTTTTCCATTGAAAGTGAGACCAGCTATATGATCACAAGGAGGTAAAATAAATTGTGTACATATTAAAAATGAATTTCACATTCTATATTCGAGTCGTATCCGAAGTTGTTCTTCTATTATTTACTCTTTGGGCTTAGACTGCGTTAAAACTTTTCTTAATAAAAACTTGATCAACTGATTCGCAAACGCATTTAGATACGTTATAAAAGCATACAAAGAAGGTTTCTAAATGAACAGTACTCTAATAATATATGTATAATGAACCCATTTCTTACCTGTCCCGAATGTATAAATTGCGAGTTAGAACTTAGGCATATGTGAGATAGGTAATCAAATTTCTTTATTTTGATAGTGCTCATTAGAAATCTTTGTATTAAAAGGGAAGTTCGACTCCCGGCCGGTCACAAGCTCTTTTCTTTGTGTGATTCCGCCTGGGGCTCTGATCCCGAGGTCGTTATGAGAATCCAGACATTAATGTATCAAAAATATATGGCTTATTTGAATATGAAAAACACGTCTAAATGTGCAAAAATTATCATTAATCGAATGCTAAGTAACAAACTACTAATATAGCTACGATGGTGAAGATGGGTGTATTTCAATTCTAAGTACAAAAAACCTGAATTCGACAGGTATAAGTATAGAAGAATTGTCATACACACACACACACACACACACACACACACACACATATATATATATATATATATATATGTGTGTGTGTGTGTGTGTGTGTGTGTGTGTGTGTGTGTGCGTTAGTGGGTGTTTGTGTATACGTATATGTGTTAGTGTATATGTAATTTTGTATATCAATCCAATAAATTATGTAGTTCGTGGATTTTGTATCATATATTCAAATACTATATTTATTTTTGTCACAGAATAATTCTGTTTGTATTCTAAAGCTATTGTGTTTTCTACATCGGCCTTTCAAGGAGGTAAAGCCAATCGATCCCGCCTTTTGAAAACGTATGTTTATTTATTTCCACTCACTTAAAAGAAGTCAGAAAAGCCCAGTACTATTATATCATGTATCATTTTAGTTTTTGGTTCATGTTTTAAGCCTTCAATCAAGTCTGAATTACCTTTATGGAATGTAAATTAAAACTTATTTATGAATGGAAATCTTATTTCAACCTATTCAAAAGGCAATATGTTTAGAAATATTGAAAAATAATTTGTTTCATAATTTCAATAGATACTGAATTCAAAATTGAACTTACTGTATCAATAAGACTAAGCCTGGAATACATATATTGCTCTTTAAGAAGAACATAAAGAGTTTTACCATGATTTAAAACTTATCATAGTTCCAATGGACACTTCCGCTATGCTGGCACGCCGTATTTGAGAATTACCGTTGCTCCTACGAGTACCGAAATTTAAAATTACGCTGAAATAACATTCCGTTAACTACCAAGAGAATCTATCGGGTTAAATTGTTGCTCTCATTTCTTAACAATTCGTGCGATGACTGTATAACGCTGCCACCAGCCAAATAAGACAATTTTGATTTTATTACCAAAGAAACGTAAGCATTAATAAATAAAAACAACGACTGCAGTCTTATATAAAGCAAAACCAGATACTGTCACTAATACAAAACTAAGGTATTGGAACTCATTTTGTCAGAGTTAAACTGTTATCTGTTGTTATAATTGCTGTCGCATGGCCAGAATCCAGTACTGCGCATACCAAGGTTAGGAAATGAGAGCAAAAATGTAACCCGAAAGATTCGTTTAGTATTTAACGGAGTGATATTTCAGCGTCGTTTTTTTATTTTGGTACTTGTAGGAGCAACGTTAATTCTCAAATGCAGTCCGCGTAGCGGTAGTATTCATAAAAACTATGGCAGGTTTTAAATAATATATATATATATATATATATATATATATATATATATATATATATATGTGTGTGTGTGTGTGTGTGTGTGTGTGTGTGTGTGCATATGTGTGCATGTTTAGAAGGGAAAATAAACACCCATGTAATAAGAGAAAAATCTGATTACTTAAGATTAGTAATGCAAAATAGGTACTTCCAGCTACATGATAGAAAGGAACCAAGTAAAGAAGAATAAACAGTTATTTAACACAATTTTTATTGGAATTAGCATAAGATAGGTGGAAAATTTCCTAAACAAAAGATCTAGGAAACCTATCAGCAAGGCCAAATAAACATATAAAGAAAAGATTGTAAACGAGGATAAAATCAAAGGGCTATGAAATAGAATTAGCAACACTATCCAGACATTTGTAAATACAATCAGACAAAAAAGTGAGGGAACACTAAAGAAAGGAAGAAGCATCAAATTTACGAAGACAAGACTTGGAACAGGACGCCAACAAATGTGAAGTGTACCGCACGTTTCACACATGCTCGTACACTGCAATGGTATTTCTGTTTCATGTATATATCACTCTTCCATCGCACTCCCACTCACCTCCCCTCTGAGTTATCCCCTAACGGCATTCCTGCACAATTGGTGCCGCCGAGGAATCGCTCCCTCCCGCCTTCCCTCAACTGCTTTGCCCCACTGTTTGGAAATACCACCTACCAAACCTGCCTCTTCGGCACACACCGCCTTAACGAAACTGCCACCTTCGCCAGCAGGGAAGAGTTCGCCTGGTTTCAGCGTACCGAAATCCAATTTCTCATCCATAACTCAATCAAGCACTAAAGCGGCGATCCCTGACGACACTTTCCCGAAAAGCTCAGATTGGCTTTCCGAGCAAGGGAACATCGTAAAATGACCTCAAAGCATACCTCTGGAAGCAGTAATCACTATCACCAGCCGCTCGTATAGCAAGCTTTTTCAGAGTTCTCAACAAAACCTGGGGGACCAGAATGCTTCACTCACCCTCAGAGCAATAACCAGTATTGTTCGCCTGTAACTTGCCGCTGACAGCTTTCCTCATGAGGTGAACCTATTTCGTGCCCTTTGGGTATGATCCTTACCTGAACCTGTATGTGCTGCCATAACTGATGTCGATAATTTGCCCATGAAGGACTTGATGGCCAAAGTCAATGCCCTTATGGACAGCCACTTCATCACCTTGAAGACATCCATCAATGCCTCAAATCCTGAGGAAGAGGAAAACTATTCAACGATGACCAAAGCTGGTGTATATGCGATAGGACATGCTGGAGTGGACACAAAGCTGCCCACCACACACCACTCGCACAAGCCCTAACCAACGACTTCTACAGCCACTTACTGATGCCCATCTGCCACAGGTATGCTACTTCCACTCCATATTCAAGGCTGCTGGGAAGAAATGTTTGATTACTAATTTCAACGGTTGCCAGTGGCTAAAACCGTGTGAGTAGGCCATCGCTTGTGGCTGTGGCGTCCCCTGTCATTAATCTTCGTTTTTTTAAATGTTGTAGGTATAGGCACAGCGATTTTTGGTAGACAAAAAGGCTTGCCCTTCTCTTTTGCCAAGGCCACCCTCCAGGACACAAATTAGTCGGTCTAAATCTGCCTGGCAGCTGCCAACCGATCTGCGATACCCATCGACGGCTACGGAAACGTCACATTATCATTTGGAAGCATCAATTATTACTTAATTTAAGGAATACTTTTCTGGTTCTATATATCTGAGGAGCCCTACTTCTACAGGGTCTCCACAGTCCTATTAATGTGTTCATTGCTCTTTTATTGTCAAGCCACTTAGACAATAAGAAAGACTTCAGTTTCCTCTTAAAAGCCTTAATGTCAGGTAGGACATTATTGCATAGTATTGGGGCCACCTATTTAAAGACTCTAGAGCCTACAGTAGACATATATCTAGGTTCGAATAATTTGAAATCATCTATAACTATTCTTGTGCCAATACGATCTGTTGGCTGCATGATATCTAGCAGTTATCAGTGATATTTTGGACGTCTAGGTCTGATAGCTTGATGGGTTACGGTACATATTCTAAAATAAATTCTTGCTTTAATAGGCAGCCATGTAAATCAATTAGTAGAGGAGGGATTTGTTCTCTAGGTGGGACACCTTTTATTAGTCTTACTATTCTGTTTATTATGTTTTGTAATTTCTTAAGTTACACTTTTATTAAATTGTAGTAGATAAAGTTACAGTAGTCAGTGATGGTTATAAGACATTTCATCCCAATTTCCTTTATAGAATGCTCATCCAGGCACTTCTTCATAAAAGCAATGTTTTTAAGATGATCACCAGAAATTAAAAGACAAGGTAAAGTCAAGAGATAAGCCTAAATTACGAACTTTACTAGATATGTGGACAGTTATTATTTATGTTTATTGAATATCACCCAAGTTTTTTAATGTGTTTTTTCTTTCCAACCACCATAACTCTGGCAAGAATTCAGTTTAGAGAAGTAAAATTGTTTTTCCTCTGCAAATAGTTTGAACTTAACTCCTTAGCTTTGTAATATTTTTGATTGGCCGATAGTATAGATACAATGCCTTGGCAGAAGCCCAGTGAAAAAAATTCAAAGTACCAAGCATGCATGACATACTGCACTTCCCTTCGTTGAAAAGATGTCCCCCTCAAAGATTCAGTACTGTTAGACCATTAGACCAGCTCTCATGCACCGACAGGTGTTAGATTTTATAAATAACTTTTCACATCCCTAGCACCAATCTGCTGCACAGCTACTGAAGACAAAGTTCTAATGATGCTAAGGATTGGGTCCGTGCCTGTACTTCATGCCAAAGCTCAAAAGTAAATTGACACACGGATTCAGGAGTGGGCACCTTTCATATCCACTTTAGCCACTAATTCATTCCTCACATTAGTTCTCATTCTTACAACTTCGTTCCAAGCCCTATCTAACCGAGATACACCAGCCAAGACACTTCCTATTGAACACATTTAATGTCTGCCTCTCCGTCACTCTCGTTCCTCACAACTGCAATTCATATATCACAGTTGGTACAATCACTTCCTCATAAATAACTCCACACTCATTCATAGATTTCATTCCCTATTGTAAAACAAGCATTACTTTATCAACTCTCCACTGCTTGCAACAACTTTCCACTAATTCCATATAACCTCATCACATTCCAAATTGCATCCATATCAACTCTGTTATAAGATTTCTCTATACCAATAAAAGCAAAATATGCCTCCTTACCTTTTGATAAATAATTCTCATATAATTATAAAAATCTGATCTACACATCCCCTATCTCTTCTAATGCTACCTAGTACCTCTAAGATTGCATCCTCTGTCTAATTCTTAATCCTATCAATTAACACTACTATACACATTTTCAATAACACACGATAAACTAATGCCCCTAAAATTACAACATGCACATCACCTCCACCTTTGTATAGTGACACAGTATATGCGCACACCATGTTCACTGGCAGCATTGACAACATTATTTTTAACATATCAGACCTCAAACCTCCCATGTCAGGCGCTTTTCCTGTTCTCTTCACTTCCTCTTGTACTTTCTCTCATTCTCATCATCCATCACTTGCACCTCAACACCTACAACGGCAATTATATTTGCCACTCTATTATCCTCAACATTCATCATCTTTTCAAAATATTCAGCACACCTTTATCTTGCCTCGTCTCCTTACAAAGATATTCCATTTTTATCTTTCTTTGCCTCTTCATTCCTCTCTACCCTTCCTTACTTTTGTCACTTATTCCCAAAAACTTCTTATTCTCTTGATACGAACGGCCCAATACCTAATCCGACTTCCATTCAGCCACCATCTTTGCCTGAGCTACCTTACGTTTTAATTCTATATTGTTTTCTCTATCTTTCTTACTTCTCTATACTATTAGTTTTCAGGTAATCTTGAAATTCCTTATTTTTCTCTTCTACTTTAATCTTCACTCCTTTATTCCACAGGTAACTACCCTTCCTCATGCTGCCTCCAATAATCCTCTTGCCACATACATCACCAGCAAGCCACAAAAAATTTTCTTTTACTAACCTCCGAACACTGATGACCTTACCCCTAAACATATGCACATCTTTCAATCTTCAAGTCTTCTTCTATATCATCAACAGAATGCATCAATGCTCTTTCTACCACTCTTCAAACTACTATATCTCTTTTTGAAAAAAAGTATACATGGCACCAGCTGTTGTTCAACACAGACCTCTATCAGTAAGTAATAGAGGGAAGTACTCCATACTTCCCAAGGACATCTACTATCTCTCCAGCAACTATTTTTTCTACTCAGCCCTTCACACAGTTAATGATTCCAGAAACCATTTCGCTCCACTTCAATGTTTTTCACAACCCAGCCCATACACACTAACAAAATCCCAACATTTGTTACCCAACATGACCCTGACCCACATTAACCTAGACTCATAGAAAACATATTCCACTCCGCCACTTAATTATCCATTTAATTAAAAATACTGAGACACTTGCTTTCAATCTTACCCTTTCATTCCCAGATGCTCTACCAAATTTCACACTTCCTTTTACCTTTGTCTCACAAAAGGCTAGTACATGCACCTATTATTATTATTATTATCATTATTATTATTATTATTATTATTATTATTATTATTATTATTATTGTTGTTGTTGTTGTCATTACCAGCTAAGTTATGACCCTAATTGGACAATCAGGTCACTGTAAGCCCAAAGGCTTCAGTAAAGAAGAAAAAAAAAAGGCGAGGAAAGGAAATAAGAAATAAGGAAAAAATAAACTATAAGGGTTAATGAATGATCAAAATAAAATATCTTTATAACAATAACAATATTAAAGCATATTACCAATTTAACAACTTTTACTCTCCATCCTATACATTCACGCACATTGAATTATCCCTAAACTAAAGTGTGGGGAGCAGTTAATCCCCACCCCCCTACTCATCCTCTCCTATGATATCTTGCATCCTAAGACACGCGGTGATACTTTGCTGCTCTTCTAATTGCTGTTGCCACACCAGCCACATATGAAATATTTCTTAATACAATTCTTAACTCGTAAAAAATAGAAAATTAGGTTTGGGGGGCCATCTCAAGTATGTAATATTTGGATTTAACACTAACATAGACCTTACATAAATATCAAATTTTTTTTATTAAAATTTTCCAGTAATCTCAAGTATGAACTAGATTATCTGTATGGAATTAAGAAAAATATGAGGCTCACAGGAATCCAAATTATTTTACTAGATTTTCCCAGAAAGTTATAAATGGAAATTTTCATTCGTGTAGTATTCTGGTGTTCAAGACTTACATCCTTTTGTGAATCCCTCCCCCCCCACCCCCCACCCCCCACCCGAAGGTCTTGTGACGAGCTGAGAGAAGGTTGTGACTCAAAGGCAGGATGAAAGCAACTGAGTAACTTTATTACAGAACATCCATCTTTATATACATAAACCCCAGGCAAAAAGGGCGCAAAAGACATAACAGGCAATTTCATGATCAACCGACACTGCACCGGTTAACAGTTAACAGGGAGATAAACAGACATGTTATTTCAGGTTCTTGTCAGTGCGAGGGGAGAGCAAAGATACAAGCATAATACATACACAAAATGAAATGTCGTTACTATGTACGATCGTGTCACACAGGGTTGGTACATGGCTCCCCCCCTAAAAATGACATACTGTACATGTTAAATGGGGCACCCTGATCTAGAGGGCCAAACTGTAGGCGGGTCATCTGGCAGGAGATAAGCCGGTTTTAGACGATCAATGGAGACCCAGTCTTCTTTGCCGCGAATGTTTAGTAGGAATACTTTCGGACTGTGTCGGATCACAAGGAAAGGGCCCGTGTAAGGGGCCATTAGCGGTGACTTGCTAGTGTTGTTGCATAGGAAGACGTGCATTGCAGAGTGCAAGTCTGTCGGTATGTGATGCTTCGCTGGGGGCTTGTAAGTCTGGCGCCATGAAGTAAATTTTCCATGACGTGACGTATGCGCTGGAGATCGTCGGAGGAGGTTGCAGAAGGAAAAAATTCGGCAGGGACGACCAACGGGTCGCCATACACCATTTCAGCCACCAAGACGTCGAGGGCGTCTTTAGGAGTGGTCCTTCAGGCCAACGAGTGGAGCGGTCGATGACGGTAAACAGGTGACGATGTCCTTGTGATGTGGGTAGGGGGCCTACAACGTCGACGTGAATGTGGGCGAAATGACGCTGAGGTTGAGGAAAGGTGCCCACTCCTGAATCCGTGTGTCAATGTACTTTAGAAGTTTGGCAAGAAATAGAGGCACGAACCCAATCCTTAGCATCCTCAGAAATGCCGTGCCAAATGAACTTCGTCTTCAGCAGCTGTGCAGTAGAACGGCACGAGGAATGTAAAAGGCCTTGAATGAAATCAAACACCTGTCAGTGCATGGGAGCAGGAATCCAAGGTCGCGTTCTACCAGTACTGACGTCACAGAGGAGGGTGGTGTTGGAGTCGTCAAGGGGGTCAGGACAAAATCCCCCGAAGGACAAAATTCTCGGTAGGACAAATCCCCGAGGACGAGGACAAAATCCCCCTGAACAAAATCCTCCTGGACAAAATCCCCCTGGACTAAATGTCTAACAAAAATAGCAGGGCAATCATTTGCTCATCTGTCTAACTATATATATATATATATATATATATATATATATATATATATATATATATATATATATATTTGAAATACAGTAAAGTTGTTTACAATTTTTTTTTAACAAGGCAATTTTTTAACTTACATAGTTCAACAAATTATTTTTACAAAATGACAGTAAAGTCGTACGCAATTTTTTTTACTTTTTTTTAAATTTAACTAAATATTCTTCCAAAATTAATTTACAAATCACTTTACTTCCACCTATAGAAGATGGACTTCGTGACGAGCAATAAAGGAAAGCTGAAGTTATTTCGTGAAGGATATATTTATATTTAGCAAAAAGAATTGGCAAACGGTGTGGTATCTTACAAATGTGAAAGAAGGAGATCTAAAGCTCCATGTAAAGCAAAAGTCAAAGTGAGGCAAGATGAGGTCATTGAAGAGTTACATAGTCGCACACATGCACCAGATACAGCAAAATGTATTGCAAGAAATTAAATAACGTGCACAACATACAGAAGAGACCACTCAACAAGTAATCGCTGATGGTTTTGCATCTATATCAGACGAGGTAACTACAAAATTACCTTCAATCCATTTCCTTCGAAGAGATGTTCGACACTATAAGCAGAAAAAGAGAAACTATTTACCGAGTGCAATGATCGATTTTGAAAGAGCAATGCTGAACACGTTGATAGTGCACTTTCCTGACGCTGATGTTAAAGGCTGCTTTTTTCATTTGTGCCAGAATATTTACAGAAAAATACAAGAGTTTGGTTTCCAAAAACATTATCAAGAAAATGAAGAATTTTCTCTTGTAATGAGAATTATAGGAGCCCTTGCCTTTATTCACCTTGAATCTGTTCATGAAGCATTTGAAGAGTTTTATGATATTATGCCAGAAGAAAGCAAGCTAATTTTAGATTATTTTGAGGATCACTATATTGGCAGGCCATGTAGACGAGAACGCCGAGAACCCACATTTAGCATACCCCTGTGGAATATGTATGTCAGAACAAGCGATCAACTTAATCCCACGAATAATTCCATGGGAGGCTGGCATCGCAGTTTCGTATTATTTGCTGGGTGTTCCCATCCAGTGATCTGGAAATTTATTAAACTGTTAGAGCGAGAAATCAACGTTCATGGTATTGAGATAACTCAGATTACTGCTGGTATCGCTAGTGAACCACCCAGAAAAAAATATAAGGATGCCGCATCACGAATCAATTCAATTGTGCTATCATACCAAGAAAGAACTTGTTTATCTTAGAGGTATTGCATTTAACTTAGGATTTTGGAAAATTTACATTTTAGAAATTAACCCAAATATATATCTTTAAAGAATTTGTAAAGAAATGATATTTTTTCGTAATTAAATGTTTAAGCATTTTCTGAAATTTCCACTTTTCACAAAAAAAAATTTATGTTAAGAATTCCTTCTTTTACAGACAGAAGGTACGTGAGGATTAGAAAATATTGCCAGCAATAATGCTCAAATAAGGTAAATAGAACTAGATAGAAAATAATAATTGTAAAACAATCAAAAGACGGCACTAGTATCTTATTTTTTTCCTGTTTCGAACTATATACAGTAAGTATTTAAGAAATAAAACAAACAAATGACTGCACTCCTATTTTGGTATTTCTTTAAACAATCAAATTACTACTTTGACTGGTTACGTAGTTAAACTATGTTTGAGAAAAAAAATGACTTTTGGAAAAAATAGCTCGGACAGGGAATTAGTCATACGGTGGATTTAGTCCTACGAGGGATTTTGTCCAGGGGGATTCTGTCCTCGGGGGATTTTGTCCTACGGGGGATTTTGTCCTCCGGGGGATTTTGTCCTAGTACCCGTCAAGGGGGATGTCTTCCCAACGGAGGGATTTGCAGGATGTCCTACATGCTTGATACTCTGGATCCTGTCGTTGTGCTTCAGCCAAAGCGTTGTAATCCAATCCCAGTTGAACAGCAGCCAACGTGTTTCTTGACAGGGCATCGGCAACGCGATTCATTTTCCCAGGGACGTGTTGAAGGGTTTAATTGTATTCAGCCATGGCGGAGAGATGTCGGCGTTGATGGGCGGACCAGGCGTCAGAATGTTGAGTGAAGGCGTGCACCAGAGTCATGTGGTCTGTGCGATTGACGAAGAGCGTACCATCTGAGAAATGGCGAAAGTCACGGACAGTCAAGTGCACCACCAGCAATTTACTATCGAAGGTAGAATAACCTGATTCAGCCTTGGACAGTTTTCTGTTGAAGAAGGCCAATGGGCGTTGTGAGCCGGTGACCACCTGTTCGAGTACTGCACCAATAGCAACGTCGCTGGCATCGGTGGAGAGAAGTAGAGGGGCATGTGGGATAGGAAAAGTGAGAGCTGCAGCGGTTGATAGGGCCTTCTTGGCATTGCAGAAGGCCGCTTCTTGAAGGGGACTCCACTTCAGGTCTTTTGGCTTACCCTTGAGGAAGGGATAGAGAGGAGCAAGAGTGACGGCAATGGCTGGCAGAAAACACTGATAATAGCTGATCATGCCCAAGAATTCCTGCAGAGCCTTGACGGTCGAGGGTGTGAAGAAGTTCTGAACAGCTGCAACCTTTTCAGGGAGGGGATGGACTCCTTCAGGAGTGATACGGTGTCCTAAGAACGACACTTCGTGGGCGCCAAAGGTACACTTGTCGTACCGGACTACAAGGACGTTTTGTTGCAGGCGGTCGAGTAGGATGCACAGGTGACGGAGGTGTTCCTCTTTTGAGGAAGGGAACACAAGTATGTCATCCACATAACATACATAGAAGGGGAGGTCCCCTAAGATGCCATCCATGAGACGTTGAAAAGTGGCCCCAGCATTACGAAGGCCAAAGCAGGAGTAATTGAAGGTGTATGTACCAAACGGAGTGGTGATGGCGGTCTTGGGGATGTTTTCTTGGTTCATAGGCACCTGATAATGCCATTCAGGAGGTGGAGAAAACATTCGCTTTGTGCAGGTAGGAGGTCACCTCGGCAATGTTTGGTAGAGGGTAGTGATCCGGTTCTGTTTGCATCTTCAGGCGCCTGTAATCCCCACATGGACGGAGGGAGCCGTCTTTCTTCAGAACGATGTGTAAGGGTGACGACCATGGGCTGGAGGCCTTTTGGCAAAGGCCCATTTCCTCCATTTTGGTGAACGTCTGTTTGGCGGCTGCCAATCGTTCCGGTGCCAGACGTCTGAATTTTGCGAAGATTGGGGGTCCCGTTGCCTTGATATGGTGATAAATATCGTGCTTGGCAGGAGCCGTGGGCATTTGGCGAAGTTCTGTACGGAAAACTTCCGGGTATGACGTGAGGGGGTGGGCATAGGCATCCGTGGGTGCACTGATGTGGAGAGCGAGGTTGGAGGGGACGGGTTGAAGAGGTGTCGACAAGTACGAGTCTGTGTTGACCAATCATCGGTGGGCGACATTAACCAGAATGTGGAAATGTAAGAGGAAATCCGCGCCGACGATTGGCAATGTGACGTCAGCAACGAGAAACTTCCAATTAAATTTACCATTTCCAAACGATAATGTGAGGTTCTCATAACCGTAGGTGGGTATCGCAGATCCGTTGGCAGCTACCAAGCGGACGTTGGCAGACGTAGACAGACGACGTCATGTCCTGAAGAGTTCTCTTGGCAAAAGAGAACGACAAGCACCCGTGTCTACCAAAAATCGCACGCCCATTTTTTGGCCCCTGACAATCCTTGGCACATTTCTTCGCGACTGCCCCGAATCTGTAGTGGTAGTAGCAAAATTGCTGCTGATGGGTGGTAGTAAGTGGCTGTAGAAGTCGTTGGTTGGGGCGCGAGGGAGTGGGTGATGGGTGGCTTTATCGCTGCTCCATCTCGGCACAGGGTAGGCGTGTATGGCCTATGGCTTTCATGTCAGCTTTGGTTGACGTTGAATAGGCGTCCTCTTTGTCAGGAGTGGAGTTGTTGATGGAGGTCTTGAAGGTCGTGAACTGGCTGTCCATAAGGACGTTGGCTTTGGTCATAAAGACTTTTATTGGTAAACTATCGACATTGGGTATGGTGGTGCGTACAGGTCAGGGTAAACGGCGTATCCAAAGGGCACGAAGTAGGTTCATCTCACAAGGAGAGCCGTCTGCGGCCGGTTGCAGGCGAGCGATACTGGTCATTTCCCTGAGGGCGTAGGGTAAACAGAGTATCCAAAGGGCACAAAGTAGGTTCATCTCACAAGGAGAGCCGTCTGCGGCCGGTTGCAGGCGAGCGATACTGGTCATTTCCCTGAGGGCGAGCGAAGCCCTTTGGTCCCCCAATGGTTGTTGAGAGAGCTGAAAAAGCTTTGATTTACGGGCGGCTGGCGACAGCGAGTATTGCTGCAGAAGGTATGTTTTGAGGGAGTCATACGTTATTGGGGTGTCTCCTTGTTTACAAAGCCAGTCGGATATTTCCAGGAAGGTGTCGTCGGGTATCGCCGCAAGAACATAATCTGCTTTGGTGGTAGAGCGAGTCACACCCTCAATGCGGAACTGGACTTCTGCATGCTTTTCGCACTTCAAAAGAGAGATTAGTTCACCAAACGTTCAGCTGGGCTCCACAATGCACTAAAAGAGTTGTAAGCCCTAGGCCTACATGGCTGAGGACTAAGAAGTGCGAAGTAGATGAAGAATGGAGAAGTATTGAATTGAAAGCTCAAGATAGAGACGACTGGTGAAATCTAATCGAGGCTCTTTACGTCAATAGGCGTAGGAGGAGATGATGATGATGATGATGATGATGATGATTAGTTGAATACACTTATTTTACCGTTTATTTATTTATCATCGTAATAAAATCAAAACAATTTGCAATTCAAAACAAACGGAAATAGAATTCAGTTCGATGGACTGCTGCACAAACTCAAGCTTTACCAGCCTCCCCCTGCCCCCCAGTCATGGTGGCCTTGTTGGTCAGACTCGGTACTGAGCAAGACGTGGAAGAGAGCAGACCTGCATTTGCAAACCGCCAGACCCTCCCCATATACGTTACTATTATCCGTGCCTGAAATAATTTAGTTTCATATTTTCACGGTGTCTGTTATGGAGTTCTGCTACGATAAAATGAGATCTGCAGTGTCTTGAAGCTATTGAATAAAATAAAAAACATTAACAATGTACACGTCATCCATGAATTAATAAAACTGTTCTATTCACAAGTTAGAGATAAAACGACCCATGCACATATACATGTACGTACGCACACAAATATGAAACAGTTTCTTACAATTTTACGGAAGACATTTATTGCTAGATAAATCTTTTACATTTCACATTTCAGTGTAGGTTATGTCTGGAGAATGTTGCACTTGATAACGAAAACATATGGTTATGATCATGTAAATAGTTTATTATCCTATTTTCGTAATGGTTATTTCTCTCTTTGAAAATTGTAGTTGTCTAAGAATATATTTCTGAGTTTTAAATAAAAAACGTCTGCCATGAAACATTTTGAATCCTTCAACGAAACGAATGACATTAGCGCAAATCAATCTAATTATACACTCTATCTAATTTGATATGATATGATACTAAAGGGAACAATCTACAATAGCAGCAACAATAAGATCTAATGCCACTCGTGTCGAAAGATAGATCAGCTCCTGCAGTTATAATTGAATAAATGATCTTATTTCTTAACTCACAATAAAGACTTTATTGCACAAATGAATTGGGGAAATATATCTTGTATTGACCATCCAGAATATAAGACAGCCAAAGACAAATGCGTTGTTGTGGCTGGATATGAAATCCTATTTTGGGCCAGAATAACAACCGTGATTTAATGTTGAAATTATTAATCCGGGAATTACATGATGCAGCCAATGTTTCTTTCCTTTATTTGCCAGTCTTTGAAATTTGTGGTTTTTGCAGGATTTTTCGACCTATAACCTTTCTTTTAAGAGGATGGTCAATCGCGTTTTTATTTTCGTCAATCTCAATAATTCTTTCTTTTTGTTCTTTTGTCATGTTTTCCTCTGAAAATAAATGCATTGAGAGAGAGAGAGAGAGAGAGAGAGAGAGAGAGGAGAGAGAGAGAGAGAGAGAGAGAGAGAGAGAGAGAGAGAGAGAGAGAAGGGGGAGCTGGTTTTACGTCTGTTATAAAACAGAAATAAGCTGATCTAATTCACTAGAACATTATATTGTTAATCCTCCATTATCCTCTGATAAATTCCAGTAGTATTTATAGAATTATTAAGAAAAATATATTATAAGATGTATGTTTTGAAATTAAAATATAAGTGTTTTTTTTTAATTTTTAATACAAACCTATTGAATATTTTTCGAAAAACCGTCTGACCAAGATTTTTCATCTACTTGAATAAATATAAGTTGTCTAATGATCTTGCCAAAAATATGTTCTATTTTTGAGAGGTTGCTTCGATATACGGCCCCTAAAAGACAGGTGCTGAGCTCTCGATTAAGAATTTTTTTGGATCCCACCAATTAGGAAAGAAGGACGCTTCAATCTTTAAGAGTCTTGTAATGGAGGATCTCATCTGCATATAGATAGGATGCAGATTTAAGGGAAGACATTGCCGAAATCTGATTCAGAAAAATACGAGAGATTACAGGATGCCAGGCATTGATTTCTTTCGAAGAATCTGGCTTGGATCAAGGAAAATAGAAAAAAAAAAATATAAGTATTCTTGCCCTTGGGTGATTCATTTACATATTTATTGTTTTTTCTTTTTTCTTATGTAAGCAATTATGACTCGGGAATGCTTGGTAATGATGCTGGTCAGCTATTTTTTTTTTTTTTCCGTCACCTTGATGACCAAGAGATGCAACTTTTTTATGGAGCATTTACAGTGGATATGCGACTGGAATTCTTCCACTTATTTTTCAATAATTTCTCTCATGAGCAGTAATAGTTTAGATCAATTGGAAAGGATTAATTCATATTACCTTTTTCTTTGGAATCACATAAAACATCAATGCATACATATATTGACAGAATAATCCTGATTTTTAACTCCAATTTGAAACATGGGGAAAATAGGATTATGGTTCGTAACACAGGTCAAATTATGACGTGTCAGTGAAACTTGAAGTTATTGTTGCAGAAAATTTTAGGAATAAAGATTTATGTATTATTGGCTCATTTATAAATACTCTGCTTAAGCCTATAATCCCTTTCATGTTTCAATGAATGCAAAGAAACATTAACAAAGATTTTACAAAATCATTTTATTTTAATCTTCCATGATACCGTGATGTAAGATATCTTTCCTCAGTTTTATTTTCTGTACATAAATTAGACATTCCCGTAAATTTAGCCACTTCCAAAAACTACCAGTACCAAAAAACAAAAGTTGTAAGAAAAACAATTTTGACATGGTGGAGCGAAATTATACGGATATATTTAGAATTCACAGTACTCAATGCAAATAACACGCTCGCACAAATCTACTAGAACCAAAATACGAAATGTAACCTTTTCGGGCAGAACTGTATTTCACACACTTCTCTACATAGTATTCATTCAGCCAAGGGGATTTAGAATTGGGGTAATTCTCTTCTTCTAGGATTTAAATACGTCAAACTGTTGGAAAGGCAAATTATGCAGGGAGCCTTGTCTGTCAACGAGAACTCTCTCTCTCTCTCTCTCTCTCTCTCTCTCTCTCTCTCTCTCTCTCTCTCTCTCTCTCTCTCTCGTCTGCATTTCAAAACCTATTTTACGCGAAATTATTCAAATGAAGTCTAAATATGTTACTTTGAGTGACGAGAACTTTATAATTGTGGCTAAAAGTAGAATTTCCTCTTACTAAAGCTGAACAATAAACTGTTATGAATATCTAATTATCAAAAACATTGGCTGGTTCATGAAAACCAAATCAGCCCCTGAAACTCCTAACAGCGAATTTTTTCTTAGTTACGAAAAAATCGTCTCTTCTCATGAACCAGAAAATGTCCGCCGGCCCCTTGTGTGAGTAACGGCGGTATTTTTTTTTTCTATAATAAAGAAATATTTACTAAACTACCAATCTCATATTAGAGAAACCTCAGAGATTCGTGAAAAAAATAAATTACGGAAAATTTTCGAAATGAGTAATCAAAGAAAGTACGTAAATTGAATTTAATATCTATTTGATATATTTCAATATTTCGTTGTCATCAGTGATGGATCATTAAGTGATAATGTAAATAGAAATTTTTGAATGATAAGAATTTTAATGAGAGAGAGAGAGAGAGAGAGAGAGAGAGAGAGAGAGAGAGAGAGAGAGAGAGAGAGAGAGAGAGAGAGAGAGAGAGAGCAATAAAAAATCTATCATTTTTCAACATTCTCAGATCAATTTATCATCACCTTATATTATTTGTGCCTTATAATGTATAAGAAAACCAAAGTTAGGAAAGCTCAGTTAGATTGCTTTTGATATTGTAAAATAATATAATTACAGGAACTTTGCCATGAAATTGCAAAACAGGAAGAAGAATTAAAAACCTTTCGACACCAATTTGAAAATGCCTTTTTTTTATGAGATTGAGAGGCTGTAACTAGGAGAATGGTTTCATCCTAACAAAAAGATATCAAACTAATATTAGTGATTTAATATTTGCATCGAGATAATGTTCAATTTCAATCTTTATTTTTCTTGCATTACAGTTGGTTTTCCATAATGTTGACTATACGCTTGGCGGACGGTGAAAGTAAATAAGTTAAAATAGGCATGCACCAACATCCCTCTTGTCAGAGGCACGAACGGTATTTATGACTGCTTTTCCAGCAATTGCCATCCAGATGGCCGAGGTAATTCGGTTGGTTAGAAACGCTTATCCAGGATAAGCGACGATATCGATTTCCAATGAGGCTGAATCAACACCATGGGAGAGTTTGTTCAATGCTCCAGGCATGGACCGATAGGTATTCTGTTCCTGAACCCCACCCCCTCATCTTTAACGATTCTTTCAAAATGATAAACAAAGATTTAACTGGAGTTATTAATCACCGTTTATTATATTTTCAGTAATATACTGATGGAAAAATGTAGCAAAGTCAAAGTAATAAAGATAAAATAGAGAAATTGGTAAATGTTTATTATATTTTGAATAATACTCTGACGGAAAAATGTGGAGAAAGGTTTTTACTGTGTAGTATTTTCCCAAAAATACAATTACCTAACGTCGCTTTTGACAATATCCAGTTAAGCAATAAAGGCGCTCATAAAATGTGCAGTAAAATTTTCACTAAAAATACCCATAATATTGATACTGATATGAGCATTTTTTTTAATCTGTACCACGCAGAAAATATATTTCGTTTTTGCACCTTTTGTGTTAGAGGATATTCATAAAAAAGAAAAAAAAATCTCACAAAGCTGATGATAATGGAATTTTCTCCTTTTCTTATGTGATAGAAAGGAAGTTTTACTCAGATGAAATTATGCGAGAAGAACTTTTAAATTTTTTTTACCAGAAACAATAAATCTTATTTTTTTCCTCTAAGGTTTGGAAAATGAGTCGTTTCTGATATATCTTTAGTTCTCAGATTTAATTATATTAGGCTTATTAAAGTGAAAGTTCACACCAATTCTTAGATTTTGAATATAATTAAAGTAGGCTTTATTGAAGTGAAATATCTCATTAATTCTTAGATTCTGAATTTAACTCGATCAGGATTTATTGAAGGGAAATTTTATGAAAAATCTTGAATTTTGAATTTAAATAGATTAGGTTTTATTGAAGTGAAATTTCTCACCAACTCATAGAATTTAAACATTAATTTATAGAATTGAAACTAGGTTTGAAATATGGATTGAAGAGATGTTTAAATGAAATCAATATCTCATAAGACAAATGCAGGGCAGTTAAAAAGAGAACTGCAAAATAAACTCCAAACTAATCTACGGATTGCAATTATTTAGCGTCTCAAACCATAATTATTATGATTATGTATTACAGAAGGATATATTTCAGGAAATGGTTTAATATATTTAGTTTTTTCACGAAAGGACAATCTTCACCGTGAGGTATTCTTTTTTTTTAATAATTAAAATGAAAAAAAAAACACAGAAAATGAACATTATGATGCACAAAGGGAGAAACGAAAGACGAAATATATTTTATTCTCAGGGAAAAAGATGATTTACGTAAAGAATAAAATGATGAACAAGTCAGGCGACCATAAAATATTACAGGCAAAATTTGTCTAGTTCTAATGAAAGAGTGAGGACATTTCGGAAAAAATAACCACTGCTGTGATAAGAGAAAAAAGCATGAGTCTCAGTTAGCAATACAAAATAGGTACTCCCAGGTATATGATAAAATGGAAGCGAGTAAAGTGGTAATTTAACTGAATTTGTATAGGAATCCACAAAAGAGAAAAGTGGAAAAGTTACTAAACAAGATCAAGGAAAACTATCTGAAAATATAAAATATCTAATAAAGAAAAGATTGGCATTGATGGTGAAATTCCAGATAGATGAAATAGAATTAGCAAAATTATCTAAAAAATAATAAACAAACTAAAAAAAGAAGATATTCGGAAGCACAACCACAAAGAAATGGAGGAAACACTAAAAAAAGGAAGAATCATTAAATTGATGAAAAGAAAACTTGCAACAGGGTGCTAACACATGTTTGCTCTAGATGGTGAAAATGGAAATATCATTCACAACAGAGATGGAGTGAAAAAAAAAATGCAGAGGATTTCTATGCAAGGTTATACAATATTGATATGTGAAATAAGCTCACCCCCCCCCAAAAAAAAATTGCATGAACTGATACCAAACATATCATAGGGAAAAGTAAAAAGCATTAAAAGTTATTAAAAGAGGCAAAGGAGAAAATCACATAAATATTGATTTAATATTAGATGGTAGAGACTTCATGGTAGTAAAATTCACTGGATTCCTCACCAAATGTCTACAAGAATGTTCCATAGTCTATATCTTTAGCTTGAGAAAAAAAAACTATTATACTAATTCACAAAAAGAGGCACATGAAAGACTTTAAAAATTATCGGACAACCAGATTATTATCATTAATAAATAACGTATCAAAAAACATCAAATTAGGCCAATTGGATAGAGAGCTTCAACCAACAAAGAGATCAGGCAGGATTTAGAAGCATATATTCAACAACTGACCATATCCATGTAATTAACCAGCTAATAGAGAGATCAACAGGGTTTGCAAAACCCCAATATATGGTCTTTTAAACATATGCGGAAGTTTTTGAATCCGTCAAAACTTCAGCAAAAATGAAAGCCCTTCAAAGAAAAGGAGTTGATGAATCTAAAGGTCAGAACACTTTAATATAATTATACAGGAAGTACAGCAATCCTAAAATTACATAAATATAGCGATAAAATTTTGATTGAGTAAAAAAAGTTAGACAGGGAGATCTCATCTCTCTTAAATTTGTCGTAGCGTTCCTGGAAGATATTGAGAATTTAGTCTGGGAAAAATGTAAAAATTCGCAGATAACATAGTTCTGTTTAGTGAATCATGGGAAATTGGTAAAAAAAGGATAACCGATTAAAGAAACCATAATTGAATGACGGAAAATTAATATAAGTAAGACTAAAGTAATGGTTAATGAAAATACTAAAAGACAAGAAATAACGTTCATTAACTAGCTTTTAGAGATTATTGAGAAATATAGTTGATTAGTACAGACAGCAAGCGTTTCCCAAAGAAATGACACAGAGATTAAAAGAGGGATAAGCATTTGAGGGAAAGCTTTTGTTAAGCCAAATTATATTATGAAAACTAAAAGGACGTTCTCTTAAAAAAAAAAGGTATTTAATCAGATGGTACTACCATTATTAACTTGTACATCGGGAACTTCCAGCCTTACTAAAGATTTTAGAACAAAAGCATAGGCGTATGAGAAGAGAGGGCTGGGGGTTTGCTGCCTCTCCACAAGACTTTACCGTTACCGTTACCGATCCCATAATCCACCAGGATCATAGGGGCGCTGCACGGTGGAAAACAGCAATAGGAGCCTCCACTTGTCATGGTTGTGTGCGAGTGCCTGGGTCTGGGCGAAGGTTTTTCCTGTCCATTCAGCAATGTTGTCGGTCCACCTCTTTCTCTGCCGCCCTCTTCTCCTCTTCCCCTGAACTGTTCCCTGGAGAATTGTCTTGGACAGGCCGCTTGATCTTGTTGTGTGGCCATACCATTTTAGTTTTCTCCTCTTCACTGTGGACAGCAGATCTTCATAGCGTCCTAAGTGTTGTCTCACTCTTCTGTTGACTTCGTCATTTGTGACATGCTTAATGTACGAGATGCCAAGCACTCGTGTGAAGCATTTCATTTCTGCAGCTTGGATCTTTCTCTGTAGCTCTGCTGTCAGTGTCCAGGATTCACAAGCATACAGAAGGATGGAAATGACTAGGGAATGCAATAGTCTCAATTTGGATTTGACAGTGATGTTTTTGTCTTTCCACATTGGATTCAGTTTTGTTAGCGCCACTATTGTTTGCGCGATTCTTGCATGGACTTCTGGCTTGGATCCTTCTTGGCTGATGATTGCATCAAGGTACTTGAATTGTTAAACTGTTTCAAGTTGTTGACCACCGACCACGATTTTTGCTTTGATTGGTTCGTCACTGTTTCTCATTAGCTTTGTTTTTTCAGCACTGATTTCCATTCCGTATCTGGTTGATGTTTCATCCAGACGTTTCACGAGGTTGACCAGCTCATCTTCGTTCCCTGCCAGGCCGTCAATATCATCAGCAAACCGAAGGTTGCTGATTGTTCGTCCTCCGATGCTAACTGTGCTCACATGATCTTCGAGTGCATCTGTCATAATTTGTTCAAGGAAGATGTTGATCAGGGTTGGTGACAGAAGGCAGCCTTGGCGGACACCTACTGAAGTGTGGAACCATTCGCCTATTTTGCCTTGGCAAGGACCGCGCTGGTTGCTTTATTGTAC